>NW_010257060.1:0-76882 GCF_000690775.1 Eurypyga helias | reverse complement strand
CTTTCCCCTGACTATATCATTAGGGTGATAATATTATTTAAGCCTAATGTATCACAAGGAAAGGGTTTCATTGTTAGCCGGTGGAGCCCCCATAACAATGCCATGGTGACTGAGGCTGTAATGAGGAACTGTAAGATTTCAATGGCAGAAGGGATTCATTGCTAGTCCATGACCTCATGATGAAATCATTACAATGCAGTCAGAGATATGAAGTTATTATGGGAAAACTATTTCACAGCAAGTCTATAAGGACCTTTTTGACAGTCCCATTATGAAGCCATTACAATGTAAGGTTATGATGGCAAAATGGTTTCAATGAAACACTATTATGGTTTAAAAACAGACTAAATGGTGTTGGTGGAAGTTATCCCTCCTTTCAAAACCTAAAGGAATTAAACAGTCCTTTCTCTCTAAACCAAAACGGGGACAAATTAGATGTATGACTTACAATTGATCAGAAGGAGAGAAATTATGATCTCTTTTGAACAGTCAAGAACATTTCCTGCTGGAGTCATCTAAGAGGAAAATAATGGTTATAATACTGAGTTTCTAGGAAGTTTCTTCTTATTTAATTAAGTAAATCCAAATTAAATATCATCTTCACATAACAGTTTACGTTAAATAGCATTCTTCTGAACCCTCCTTGCTCTATTACAAATTAGTGTATTGCAGCCTCTTGTTTTTCTTGTGGTTGTAGTGTTTCTGACTTTCATCTGCTCTGATAAGAGTAGTTGTGGCATACCTCAAAAATAAATTAAAATTCCACTGCCACTCCCAGTCTAGGATTTTGAGTGACATCTGAGACTGACTGTCAAAGTAAATAGTATATTTCAAAACTGAGTAAAAATCCCCCTACCTAAGACTGATGTCTCATCAGTAAGATGGTTACTGTTTATCTGGTTTAAAATCTAGCCTAATCTAATCACCTGCTCTATCACTGGTGCTGTAAGGGAATAATATGCACATTTAAAAATTGTTTTGGGTAATGCCACCTCTCTATGAGATGATTAGAACAGTATTTCCACAAAGTGCAACATGCCTCTGATGTATCTCTGGATTTTCCTGGTGGAACATTCAAATCTTTCTTGTCAGTGCTGTTTCATTTTCAATGAATAACTGCATATTTGTTATTTCAATAATTGAGTTAGAGATCATCTGATAGCACAGACACTTGGATATTGGACTCCATGGAGGTTGTGGTGTTTGGGTGCCCACTGGCCATTCAAGAAGGGATGTCCTGGACCACAAGGACAGAAATTCTATCCTAAGGCCATGAACTCTTTTATTGGAAGGAAAGATTTCTGCAAAATGTTTTAGGTTTGACAAATTTGCTTTTTGTACTCTCTACATTAGGGAAAAAAAAAAAAAAGTTGGAATATGTTTCCATGAGCTTTAGTTAATGTGCTAAATGTACTGGAGTATTGTTATGGGTAATGAAACCTACAGTCTTAAAGGGGAGTTTCAAAACCAGTTACTTAGGTGGATGCTCATGTTAACCTTCCTCACTCCATATACATGTAAAATGATCTGGCAGACTCTCATAGAGACCCATGCTTTTTTTTATCAAGTCACAGTGTCAGGTGTGAAACCTTCTGAATAATAGTTGGTGTGTCCTTGTTAAACTGGCATCCCTATGTTCTAAGATAGTTTAAAGTATAATCACTGGGGTTTGTGCTGGTTTTGGTTGAGACAGAGTTAGTTCTCTTCACAATAGCTAGTATGAAGCTATGTTTTGGATTTGTGCTTAGCAGAGTTTTGGCGACACGCTGAAGTTTTTATTTGTTGCCAAGCAATGTTTACATTAAGCAAGGACTTGTTAATTTTCTGATACTGCAACTGTGTTCCTAGATTCCTCTCTGCAAGAGGCTAGGAGGGGACACAGCCAGGACAGCTGACACAGTCTGACCAAAGGGATGTTTTGTGCCATAAGATGTCACGCTCAGTCTGTAAGCAGGGGGAGTTGACTGGGGGGTCTGGCTGCGGGGCTCTCAGGCTCTGAATCTCTTTCTCTGGCTCACGCTGCTTGGGGGCTGACTGGGCATCAGTCAGCAGGTGCTGAGCAGGGATTTTTTATTGTTGTTCTCCTTTCATTACATAGTAGTAGTAGTAGTTGTATTTTCATTGCAAATTATTATTATTAGTAGTAGTAGTAGTAGTAGTATCATTATTTTATTTCATTTATTTTCAATTATTAAACTGTTCTTATTGCAATCCACTAGTTTTCTTACCTTTTCCTCTGGTTCTTTCTCTCATCCCACTGTGGGAAGGGGGAGGTAAGTGAACAGCTGTCTGGTGCTTAGTTGCTGACCAGCGTTAAACAACAACATCTTTTTTATGCATGTCTCTGAAGATTGCCACCTCTGAGGACACATTTTGGGTAGAAAGGCCAGGATTCTATTTAGCTGCTGAAGAATCTCAACCCTTTGCAAAAACAAGGGTAGAAAACAAAGCCTTGAACAAGAGGTTGCTACTTGAAATGCAATCTCAGTGGTTTACACCACTTTGAATTACACCTTTTGCATCTCTTTTGCAGAGACCTTAAATGGATGATCGCTCTTCTTTTTTGGAACACTTGCCATTTCTGTACAGTGACAGCAACCGAAAGTTAGATTAGCAAATGACAAATGAGCTCTATATTTCCCATTTCAGATAACGCAGAAATTATAGATTTTTAAATGATTTTGGTATTAAAGACTATGAGCCAGCTATCAGTTCATCAGTCAAATAAGTATCATCAAATGCACTAAAGGATGTATTTTGTCTTCTGATATGTGGTATACCAGGAATAAATAAGGCCTCCCACATTTGGTAAGGAAAGCCTCTCTGCAATACTGTAGAAACAGGTAGTATTTCAGCATCAGATGTCTCAAATTCTGTCATCCTCATTCTTTTCAACTCTTAATAAGTTCAAAACCTGTTTGACATCCTTGGAACAATACCATTAATCTCTGTTATCTTTGATAATGAGGAGGTTACCCTGGAAAATGGTATAAATTGGATACCACAGATACCGTAGAACATATGGCAGAGAGACACCTCTGAATAAGTCTGTATACTGCCAGCTTAGGTCTGCCATTGATAGAATTGATGATGATAATTGAGATGATAATTCTTCTGGGACTCAATGATTCCTCTGATTAATGGGATGCCTGTATCACAGTCCCACTGGGGTATGTGCTGAGAGGGTGTACTGTCTCAGGCACTGGTCAGCAGCGTGTCTGCCTGTATACATTCATGTTATGCAACATCCAAGATAACATGAAAGGTGAGTGCAGCAAAACATAGGACAGACATCTCCAGGTCGTGCTGCTATCAGCAGGTCATAGTCCTTGACTGAGAGCAGACATCTAAGAAGACACTTTTCAGATAATTCATCCTCCTCACCCTCAATGAGCAGTAGCTGTATAGTCTCAGCCCTTAACAGGGGAGGGAAGCCTTAGTTTCAGTTTTAACTTGGATAAGAGAATTCATATCCCCTATTTCTTTCTGTCTCTGGAGAGTGCCATGGAGCACCATTCAGTACCTGTTTGGTCTCTCCATGAACTTCCACTGGGCTGCTGCAGTAGGTTTGGAGCTGTCAGGGTTTGTGAGCTGCTGATGGTGGGACAAGAGGGAATGTGGACATCAGCCCTCAGACATCATCTGCCCGTAGACTGCAAATGATGCAGATGCATTGCCTGGTGGTTCATACTTCTGCGATCGGTCAATATATCACTGCCCTGCTCCTTCCTCACTGCATCCAGCTGATGGGCTAAGGGCAAAACTGTTGTCATTAGTCTTTTATATTTTTTTCTGCTTTTTTATTATTCCAGGATCATCCATCACTCCTTGTCCTCTTCTGCTTCAATGGTGACTGTTATCTTTGTTTAATCAGCAGATTTCATGACCACTATCCTCCTTTTTTCCCCCTCTAAAAGTAATTAATGAAGTTATTAAATAGGATCTCTCTTATTAAATATGTTTACCCTTAGTGAATTCTGCTGTTTCTCTCTCTATCTCTTTGCCTTGGTAACATACCTTCCAAATGAATTAGGAAAAAAATTCAGATGAAGTGAAATCTCTGTGTTGACCAACTTTACAGACTTCACAGCAATCCATACTTATTTCAATCTGAATAACAATTTCACATGATACTGAAATCCATATATGTTAGATGACTACCTCTTCTTTGCTTGAAAACAAGAACATTGTAATTATTTTGAAAAATAGTAGGCTCCATTCTGGTTATCATTACTTTTCTATCTATTTCTTTGTTGGTGACTTAATGGAATATTGTCTTGATACACAGTTTGGCCATCGTAATTGGACTAGTGTTTTTATATGACAAGTAGGATAAATACAACTAGTAATTCCTTTAAAAAGAAAAAGGTTGGCTAGAGTGGGGGGAGAGAGATATATTGATATATAATGTAAGAAATCACTAACAAAAGTTTCATATGGAAATACTGATCTATGGATCAGTTAGAAATGTTTCATATATTTTAGTAAAATTTACAGCAGTATCTGTTCTGCTGCTACACAACACAGGCATACTTTTCTGTCTGATGAAATTTCAGAGTTCTCAGGTTTCCAACGTCTTGACTCTGGTATTTTTTTCATAATTATTGTTACTCAGAAATAACTTCAGGGAGTTTGTTATCTCTGGCTCTCGCTAACATTTGCACTGGATACACTTTTGTGTGTATCCTGCAATCCTACTAGATTAGTGGGCCACAGATTGCTCCCAGCTTAGACACCTGAGTGTCTGTGATGGCATGCAGAGGGATGGTGCCCATCCCCATCCTGTCGTAACACACATGGTCAGGATGAAGTAATATACTGAAGGGTTAGGAGTCAAGCAGTGTCACCACAGTTTAAGACATACTTTAGCCATATGTATAGAAAATTTAAAGACTTAGTTAATGGAAGTTGGGCATTATGAATTCTCCTGGTACTCTTCTTACTTGCTTTGCTATAATGTTTAGCACATGAATAACTTGCTCAATGACAGCTGCTGTTCAAAGCTGCCATTTGTGGCTCATCTGCAGTAATTTTTTTTTTTCTTGCAGTTCCCAAGTAACAGCAGCTAAAGGAAATGTGGAAGTGAAACAAAACAAAAAAAAAAAAGGTTGTAGCTTGCAATAAACACATGGGGAGAATCTAACCTTTAGAAACATGGAGAAGACCTTTATCCAATTGGCAGTTGGTTAATGAAAAGTCGAACTCTTTGGTGAACATAAATCTTTATCATTCTGAAAAACATCACGAGACTTAAGTAAGGAGCACCATTGTCTTAATGTTATCAGTAGCTATTGGGGAAGAGAAATAGGATACGCTGGGTTGTTAGAGTCACAATCATCCATTGTGATTGTTAGAGTCACAATTTCTTAGAGAGTCACATCCTGATCTGACATGAATTAAATGTTTCCTTACATATTTTCCTGTCCATATTGCACTCTTTTAAAAGAATGATTCTAAATGTATTTGCAATTTAAATTAGCAAGGACAGCAAAAAAATCTTTAGTTATACACTCCTTCACAGTGCTTTGTGGTTTTGGTATGGCAATGATTCAGAAACGCACCTCTTTAATACTAAATTTAAATTGAAAACTATTTCTTTAAATATATAAACACTTCCTCTTACTACATTGCATAATGCTACAGTATGCTTTAGCTAATTGAATATTTGTTTGTGTAGAGGGCAGATTACAGAGGTGTTTCAGATAGTCTTTATTTCATTTCAAACTTGTATATACTCAACAAAGCTGAGACCAGATAAGACCAGTGAAATATTTTCAAAAGCTGCCTATCATCAGAGCTGTAGTGGTATAAATAAACAGACTTCCCATAAATCTTCATTATTATTATTATTATTATTATTATTATGGCTACTACTACTTCTGTCAGTCCCTTCCAACCCAAACCATTCTATGATTCTGTGATCTGTCCAGTACACACAAAGTTAAGTTCTGCCTTGAAGAGCTTATGCTTGACCTACTCTTTGGAAAAACGTAGAGAAAAATCTAGATTTTTAGCAATGCTTTCATGTAGTTTGAAAGTTGCTGCTTGTGTTCATCTTGGCAGAATTCAGCTTGCTAAAAGAAAAAGGGGCAGCCAGGGCATGAGTGAAAGAAGGTGTTCCACGTCTGTGCAGTGTGGAAAACTGTAATCGAAAGCAAAGACAGGCATCAGGCTCTTAAAAGTGACATTGCCCAGGAAGATCTGTGTGCACACATACAGTCAGAGTCAAAGGTCTATTGTATCAGTGGAGGCAGAATTACAAAGGACCATAACAAACATTTTAGAGTGTGACCTTTTGGAGGATGATAATAAGTGAGTATTTGTAGGAGGAAAGACTGCTAATGTTCTACATGGGAATGATGAGAACAGCAAAAATACCAGATATGGAGGCCGTTCTAAGTACCATTCATGGACCAAGCTTGAATCTGACTAGGAGGAGGAGTAATATGATTTGGATATTGCTTGTCCATGACAGATCCAGAAGAAAGAACATGGTTGCAGTTGGACTAGATTATTATTTTAGGTCCCTTCCCACTGAATGGTTCCATTCCATTCCATTCCATTCCATAGAAGGTCTTAGCAGGGAGAGGGAACTAGGGAAGAGGAAATGTAAAGGAAAGATGGACAAGCTCCAGGTTAAACCGTTAAGTGTCAGCTATTAGCAAGTATCCGTGGAAAACTGTAAAAGAGAGAAGCTGAAGAGTAAAAGAGGGAACAGGATGCAGAAGTGGTCCATGACTCAGCAGCACAGAGTGAGCATGCAGTATGTGCGAAGCAATGAAATAGCTGGTGGAAAACAGTGGTCCAAGGACATAAGGACCATGTCAATGGAATGGGGTTAATGGACTAGCATGTCTACAAGAGCTAAAGCACAGGTTTTACTCTGTCATTACAACATTTTTTCAGGGCCCACTCCAAACAATGATTGGATTTGCTTTGCTTTCTAAACTGTGGTCATTACCATTATTCAAGTCTTTTTTATTAAAAAGGGGTAGGATACTTGCATATTCCTTTTTTGTCTCCAGACATACACAAAAATCCAGAGTCGCGAATCTCTTCCTCAGCACTTTTTGTTCCTAAATAGTAAAGTCTTGAATGTTCATTTTTTATGAAAACATGGCTATGAATTCATCATCTCTGTTCATCATATTTTCTATATGTATGTGTAACTGGTATGGTATTATTTCTTCCATGTACTACAAATGCACTTAATCCTCAGAAGAGTTTTAGGTTAGTTAGTAGTTTATTTTGTTCATGAACAAACAAAATTATGTTTGTATAAAAGTTTGTGAAAAGTGCCAATGCTGTATTTTTAAATACAGAAAATGGATATTTCATAAGTATTTCAGCAAATAGTTTCACCTCAGTTCTTTCAGGCATATAGTGATTCCTCTGTTGCATAAATGATGGAATTATTGGCTTCCCTGCCATGCCTTAGCTGGTATCCTGTGGTTCGTCTGGTTTGATTCAAGCTAAGAAACTCCAAATATAATCACAGTACCCAAGTTTCAAGCAAAACAAGTAATTTTTTTTTCCAGTTAGAGTGCTTTGCTTTGCTATTACAGAATGAAAAAAAATATGATGAAAATAACAAAACACTTTTGTATACACTGCTGGGTTAGAATTACTGTGAGGCTGTTGCTGTCTGGGACAAGAACTTTCAAATCAGAAGGCACATTCCTTTAGTGAGACAAGAAGATTTGTTAAATATGTTGAATATTAATTTAAAAAGAAAATACATGTTAGTGAAACCCTTTGTCTCACTGTGAACTTTCTGGAATAGCAGAAACTATAGCTAGGATTTATGTCCACTTTTCCCAATTCCTGCAGTAAAATTTAAGATATCAGGGGCAACTACTTGCATTTTTGTCCTCCTCTTAATTCAGATCTTCCTGAAAAATCTAAAAATAAAATCCAGTCTCTTTGGATGTTATCTAAGAAAAGTGAAATCTGAAGAATTATGGACCACAGAGATGTTTCTCACTCCTACATTTGAATTCTTCCCTTTTCAAACTGTTCTGATGTATTTCTATCGCATCATTCCTTTCTCATCTCTCTTACAAGCTGAAGTATCTTATTTTATTTAAAATGTTGTCCTGTGAAAGACTTCCCATGTGGAAAGCTTTCTATTACTCTACACTCTTCTTTTACGGGATCCACCTTAACTTTCTAGGGATGATCAGTACTGGGTCCAGTGGTCAAAATGGGGGTACCCCATGCATCAACACAGTGACTTTATGATTTTTCCTGTTCTGCTTGCTACATCCTTCCAATTAATTCATTTCTTTAACAGCAGCTTCTTCATTTGATGACTGCTTGCCACTGAGCTGAAATTTTCAGAGAGCTCTTTTTCTCTCTTCCCATAATATGAAGTAAACTGAGCAACTGAGCAACTGAGCAACTTGTTACTATAGCATAGTACAGATACCACAATCATACATGGATTAAAAAAATAATAAATTAATGAAAGAAAAATTCATCAGTGGTTATTTAATAATGCAGAGAGAATGTTGGTGGTTCAGGGGATTCATGCACCACAGGTTGTCAGGAGCTAGGAGAGTATGCTGTGAAAGGACCATTAACTGCCTTTTCATACTTCTCTCTCAAGTTTTGCTATTGGCCTTATTAAGGTAGAATATTAGGTAGATGGACCTGAGTCAGAAAGGCCATTCTTATGTCATGTTCCTGAGCTGCAGTAGTTAATATATAGATCATCAATATATTAGTTCTATTTTTCCCATGCTGATGATTTTGCGTTTGCCAGTGTTGCAGTTCAGCTGATAGCCTACTTGCTGAAGACGTTTTAAAAGCCTCTGCTGTAGGGTTAGTGAACATACCGTTGTCCTGAAACTTTGTCACTGTCAACAGTCTTTTACAGGCCATTTACACGTATATTGAGTAGCACAGCTTCTGTCATAGCTCCCTGGGAGACTACTTTAGTAAAATTCCTCCAGTGTGTAACTGGCCTTTTATTCCTGATCATTATTCCCTGTCATTTCAAAAATAATTCATGTATGCAAGGACTTTCCCTTGTAATGTGTAGCAGTTTAGTTTCTTTAAGAGTCTCTGCAGATGGGTGTCTTCAGATCCTTTTGTATCATCTTGCTTCACCTGCTCATTGCTCCTTCAAAGAACCTTAATCACTTTGTGAGACATGACTCCTAGCACAAAAGTCAATTAGACATTTACCCGTTGTATTGTATTCGAACACGTGTTCTAATTCAGTGCTTTATTCTCGGTGCAACCACTTTACCTAGCATGAATATTTCTATATGCAGTTTCCAGTTCCTCTGAGATCTCTGAAAAAAATAGCATCATATTTTGGTGCCAAAGTTAATGTATATATTAAATTACGACTCATAATACTCAGGTTTTTAAGAATGCTAAATGAGTCCAGCCTAGGCTGGTCTACTGTGGGACTCCCTCTGCTGACCTTCAGCCTTGAAGCAGTTCTTCAGCATATTCCCCCTGCAGAGAAGGGTGGCAAAATGAAAACCTTTTGTATAATGAATAGTAATACAAACCATTCATTTAACTAGTCTGTTATGGTCTTGTCCTCTTTTACCTTGCCTTGACACTTTGATCACCACTGGGTGTCCATTGCCAAACTTTCTACTTCTGTGTTGGGAAAGAGGTATATTTTTTACTCTTTATGCCTTTAACAGGTTGCATCCTTAATATTTTTGGCTTTCCTTATGACCATTCTACATTCACATTTCTAGTTTATTCCATTTCCTATTTCTCTTATTCAGACAAAGCTTCTATTTTCAGCAGTCTCACCACCCTTCTGTCATATGTACATGTGTGGGGCTGAGGAAAAAAGACTTTTAAATTTTTTTGCTGTGTAGTGTGCTTTCACTGTGTTGTCTTAAAACAGGTGCTGTTTACAAGCATTTTATCCTTAGTTGCTTTTATTTTTTGCCTTCAGTGGACGACTTTATTTCTATGCAATTCCCTATTTCTAATCTCAGTGTTGTTACGTCTGGTTCTTTTTACTTTATCACTCTTAAAAAAAAATGCTGAAGTTCATTACAGAACAATTCTTTGGCAATGACTTTCTAAACTGAGTTGCATGCCTTGTCCAGGACCACACCAACGTTTGTGTCTTTTTTGGACCAAGTAGTGGCCAGAATTTCAGTCAACATTAGAGTTTGGTCAGGTAGCTGGTGCTAAGTCTGCTTCAGGGAGCAAGGAGATCAAATAATCTCTGGACTGGTTCATTGCCTGAACAGTGGCTACACAGGAATGACTCTGTTGTGGTATGCATTTGGAGGATGGTCCAATGGTGGTTGTCTTAACAACTGCAACTGATTTATTTCCTACCAGAGCTGTAGACTGATATTCTTCATCAGTCGCCATGCCAGCCCTGCATGTGATGTAGCATATGAACATGAGGCATATGATGAATAATAAACCCACATTTAAACTATTCATTCTTGCTGTAGAGGTAGGCCTTTTTGTCCTTGGGGTCTGCAAACTTGGTGCTTCTGGCTGAGGCCGTTGATGAAATGTGGTTCTTTACTCCTACAGTACAGCAGCAGCTTTTAACCCGTTGAAATGTAGAGGGTATTGTGACTCTTTCACTCACAAATCTTTTCTTCGATTGTCCCCTGGCTTGGGTTATTCCTCGGTACACAAAAAGTGGCATTCTTTATGAGACTGTGAGTTTCCTGGATCAGGGAACATTATTTATGGGTAATTGGACATCACTTAATAAGCATCACTGCAAATACATTAATATCATAACAGCCTCTACTCCATCCTTTTGACCTTACCTACATCATGCATATTTATTCTTTCCACTGATACAAACATTAACCTCCTATCTTGCATTAGGTTCACATATTCAGTCACTACTTGAGAAAACAGGGAGGAAGGGAGGGATACAAGGAGAGAGGGAAGGAGGGAGTGATGGGGGAAGACAAGGGCTTTTAGCATTCTGCAGCTGAGCTGTCTGATGTAATATGTTAGAGGATATAGGTGCCAGTAATGTGCAAAGAGCTTGAAAAATGACCAGACAGTGCCAAGCCCACAGTGCATGTTGTCAGGAGGGCTAACAGTATAATAAATCAACCTGTCTAGTGTCAAGGGTCAGGTAGTTTGATGGTCAAAGCTATTTGGCCAGCTTGATCCAGCCAGGCATATGCTATTCATTTCCAAGCCTTTAAAGCTATTAATGACACTAGAATCACCCTAAAGCAGTACCTGCCCTGTGGTGCTTTGGGCTTTAAGTTGAGATCCCAAAGGGGAAAAGTATCTGGGAGAAGGGAGTTAAGTGCTGCGTAGTTTCAGGTCTTACACTTCTCCTGTAATTATTTTTACTAAGCAGTACTGAGAAGAGTATGGAAAACTGCTTGTCAGACGTTTTTTTCCAATGCCTTTTGTGTGGGACACTGATGCTTAACCTGTTAGAGCTGGGTGAGCCATACAGGCCATACAGTGGCAGGTGGGGACAACAGGCTCTGGCCCCTTCTGTTCACGTGAACACATACATACATTAACAAAACATGTCCCATTTTGAGTAAGTGAAGAATATAAAGCAAAATATGACTAAATGGTCCACTCCAATCACAGCTACTGTACGTTTTGACAATTTGGTCAAAATTGACAAAGATTCCTTGTATTCCTGCTGTGCTTTTTACCTCCATTCTGTGATGTTTGGGTGGGCTGGAGGGAAGACAACATGCTGCTGGCCATGCCAGGCTAGGAGGGACTTCTTATACATGTATTATCTTACCCCAGTGTTTGTAGGGCTGAATGGGTACAAGGAAGCTGCAGTAGGCATTGCAGGCCAGTCCAAAACTTCCCATGTTCAGGAGCTTTAATTAGCCTCACTAGTTGGGAATATGCAGGGAGAAAGGTTAAGGCTGCAAATCAGGCTAATTACAGACTGGAGGTCCCAGGAGTTCAGATCAAGCCATCTTCCCTGGCCCTAGTCTCTGAGAAAGAAGCTGTTAATGCCATGCTGTCTCTGCCAGTGCTGCAGGGCTGCTGGTTTTCAATCCAGGCACGCAGTGACTTCCCAAAGGGCTGTTGCGCCCTGGTTACCCGCAAGGCATGTCAAGCCACAAACCCGGGTGTGCTGGGTCACAAATTAGAATTTCCACTCAGTGCTTTTGAGTGGTGATAGTGGTAAGTCCTGGGTCTCTGCCAGAGTGCTCACATATCCACAGTCTGTAAATCCATACAGCTATTTTGGGGGCTTATTTGGCTCCTACACTGCACCCCACCTTCTCTCTAGGCAACTTTATATGCAATCTCCACCTCCATTTCTCAGCAGTGCAAAAGTTCTTTCCTACCTTTCCCCCCTTCCCATATGCTGTTTGTGGTAGGCTATACTGTCAGCATACTGATATTTCTGGTGTTATATAAATTAGTGCTCAAAATATTAGAATTAAAATGTCATGAGTGAAGTTGCGTTAAAACAGGCAGCTGTGGTACCAAAACATCCAACTGTTAGAAGCAAATTGATGCGAGTACAGATGACGTGGAGCAAAAAGGCTGGCACACATTTTACATAGCAAGTGATTCTGTATCCTGAAGCAAATTTTAGAAGATAATTTGGGTGAGAGACTTAGGGAACCTCACCAGATACAGTGTGGTGTCAGTTTCAATGGGAATCTGGCTTGATCTAAATTAAAAAAAAACCAACCCTGCACAACAAACCCAAACAAAAACCTGAAAGAAAAATGTGACTTCAACTCCAAATCCAAAGACCACTTACCCAAACCTAAAAATAATTTAGTTTAAACAGTGTGTAGAGGGAAGATTTAGCAGGAGAGGCTTGACTAGTAATAGACTGGGAATATAATTCATTTGCTTCCAGATTTTTTCTCAGAGATTTGTAAATTCCCATATTTGAAAATTTATTTTATTCAGAGGAACAGCTATGGTTATAATGTAAGACCTAATTGTATGTATTTTTTAATCATTTCATATATCCTATGTGGACTTTGTTGCCCCTGGATATTTCAGTGATCAGGTTTTTCCAGAAAATTACTCCACTCACCTAGGCCCATGAATACACTGGTTATGTTCTCCTCAAACTGGAAAAAATCTGATCTATTCCTGTTTTTCTTGATATACCCAAATCCTGGGAAGGAATTTTACAAATTAAGATCAAAAGTTGTTAAAAGCACTTGACTGGCAGTATCATTGGAGTCTCCTACTCAGACACTGTGCAACAAAGTCAGCTCTCACCAGGTCCTTCCCATATCTGCAGAGACCATGATAATGCTTGATGCCTTTGTAAATGGCTTTGAGAAATGTATAAAAAGTCATTTGTAGAAAGAAGCAAGTCAAGTCACTATCAGCAGAGTGCCTAACTGGAGTATCAAAATGCAAGACAAAAGACAGATTTGATCAGTTTCTGCTCATAAGTACATAGCTAAGATTTAAAATATAAAAAATATTTTTTCCAGTTATGATGCCAAAGATACTGTCAACGTTAAATGCTTCTGAAAAATCCCACCCATGTATTCCAATAGGAAACCTTGTAAAAATGAGGCATTAGAACAGGGAATGTTACTCCCTCTGCAGTAGTTTTAGGCAATGCAATAATAAAAATAGAACAATAGAGTGTAAAACCAGAACAAGGCAACAAACAGTGAAGACAGAGGGCAGAAAGGGCCACTCGATGTAAAAATAAAATATATATTTTTCTGTAGCAGTTAAATCAGCAGTCGATAGCAATGCTGGACTATGTGTTATCAAGTTAGACTTAGCCAGTGAGCGGGAGTATCATCTCAGAGGCTGAAGGGGAAAACTATGAATTACAATGGGGGAGCAAATATAAGGGAAGAAAATGTCCAAAGGGTGACATACTGTTTCTGCCAGTGAGCTAACTGAGGAGACATTTTGTAAGGTTTTCGCCCTTACGATGCTTTTATGGTTTGAAATATGAGGGTGTCACTGCGTGATATGTTGTCTTTGGCAGCAAAGCTGGCTTGAAAGTTCCCAAGATCCATGACCAAATTACTACCCACTCAGTTGTATTAGTAAATGCTTATGTTTCTCTGCACCATACTGGGTAACTCAGATGGTCAGGAGTCAAATTAACCATTCAGATCTACCCAGCACTAAAAGTCGAACTGCTTTGGAAGAAGGGTGAATGTGGGGTATATGTGAGCTTTGCTGCTGAAACACAATATAGTATCTAGCAACAAGAGACTGGTGCAATCTTCCACTTGAATAACTCCACTTGTGCGGCTGTGTTCCCAGTCTTTAGCAGGACTAACCCTGTGCATCCTGATATTAACAGGCTTACTCCCATCATGTAGTAAGAACAACATTAAGGTTTGTATATAGGGAAAATATATCTTCTATAACCAATTTGTACTTGGGCGGTAAGGAATTATGTCCAATGAAAAGGTTTCTTCCTGTTGATTCATCTCATGCCAGCTTGCTGTTAATTGCATAGAATCAAAACGATTTGTTGTTTATTTCTACATACATGTAGTGAAAAAAAAATCCAGCAGATGCTTGCCGTTTGACTAATTTATATTTTAACTCCTTTGGGTTTTTTACAAAAGAAATTGCATGTTCAAAGTGGTACAGAATGATATTTAAATATTCGGGGAGAACAGAGCTTATTATTTCCAAAATATCCTGGACTGTTACTGCAGCTAGTCTAATAGTCCAGTATTTAGAATAATCCTGATACTGCTGTTCCCCTACACAGTTTGTGGGGTTTTAAGCTATCTTACTTAAATTATTGTAAAGTAGAATACAGATTTTTGTTAAATATGTTTAGTGCATTACTACTGACACTTGGTATGTTTCACAGTGTGGTGGGTGTGGGTCTGGATCCACAAGAAGGAAGAGATTGACGTCAAGCAACCTAAAACTATGCATGGACTCTGCAGCACTTTGTGTGTGATCAGGAAGAAAAACATAGGGATCTTCAGGACTGTGCAAGAGTTGAGATCAAGTAAAGAAGAATAAAGAATAAAGCCACTGCAAGAATTTTAAAAAATGCATTAGTGATATTTCCCCTGCAATATTTCAGTGATCTTGTGAATTTCTTGGTCATTTTATTTAAATATTTCAGCAGAATTTGGTTTAGCTTTTTTTTTTTTTTTATGTTCCTAACACCTTCAAGATAAGGTGCTGAGCAATGGGGATAACTGGACATGGGTGGTGGACTGCTGGTGTTAACGCCTTGAGTTCTAATGAGGCATCTGCAATGCTTTTCCACTGTCTAACAACCAGTTGACCCTGTAGACTGTGGCTAAAGCAAAGCAGAACTGTGCATTTGGTGGCTGTCAGCAGCTTTGTGGGGTGGCATGCGTGTAAAGATAAAATATTTTTCCATTCCTCTGCAATCTTTATTTTACCAAATTATTTGGAGAGCTGTTTGCCTGAGAAGCTTGTTGCTGTGCATTGTGTGATGCACTCCAAATGGCAATTACATACATGATTTAATCCAATATACAGACATTTTTGTTACCAAGCAGTTTACAACAAAGTAAATCACCTGCACGCTTTCTACCCAACCTGGGGAGGGGCAGGATGGGGATTAAGGGGTTTTTTTGACCTTCTCCCAACATGGCCTTGTATCCTACAAGGAAAGCGCCTCAGTTTCCCACAGGGAACTGACCCAGCATGGGGGGAAAAGGGACATCTGTGTGTCCATGCTTCAAGAGCCTGCACCGGTCTGGGGCAGCAATTAGCTCTGCCGTTCAAACTGTGATTGCGTTCACCCTTGTCTGCTGTGCAGGCCTCTTGTTCACTGGCTGATCTTGAAGCGGCCTTGCTAAAAGCACTTCCTGCCATCTCTAAAGGAGATAAATATACCTAAAACACTGGGAAGCAGACGCGCTCCTCTGCTTGAAGGTGAGCGCCTGACCTGAAGATCTCAGAGGTCTATTGAAACAGATGGTGCCGGGTTTCCAGACACGGAGCTGCAGCTCCTGAAGCACTGCAGTGCTGCGCAGTCCGGGCACCCTGCGGTGCCTGGCCCCGGTACTCGGATCTGCGAGGTCCGTGTTTGGGGCTGCAGGACCTGGGGAGCGTGGTGTGCCTCGTGGGGCGATCAACAGGCTCAGTGGGCTTCGTGAAGGAACCGAAATGTGTCTGAAGAGTCCCGTTTGTTCCGACCTTAGGGAAGTGAGCCATGGGTAGATCCCTGTCCTGGAAACAAGTGCCTGTCGCTTCTCTTTGACAGAATTCAGCTGGGCTTACCTGTGAGGTTAGGAGACAGAAAAAGCTATAAGAAGATATGCTAGAATATGGCAAATTGTAGAGGTTGGTAGAAATTTTTAGAGATTAAATGTTTTTATATGCTCATTTCTCTCACTGAAAGGTTTATAACAACAAGTTTTTAAAGTTTAATTAAGCACTTGAAACCCTCTGGTATATCAAAAACATATTTAAAATTTATAAGTACTGGTGCATGTTGATTGACCACATAATTTTCCTCCAGATTTTAATTTGTGCAAAATACCAGATTTTAAACTTTTATCTTTTCTCTGCCTAGGAATTATCTTTTCAGGGATGGAAAGCGTTTTTTTTTCCAGAATCTCTCATCACAAAGCAGATGTTGTTGGTTACAATTTCCCAGGCAGTGAAAGACCAGCAAACTGCCAATTAGCAAGTCAGAGCCCCACACGGTCCCAGCCCTCCAGCTTGTGAACTCACCATAACCTACGTGTGATGCTCTATGGAGGAGAACCACACTGCCAGTGTGATGGTGCAGGTACAGCTTTTCTGAGCATATCTTTCAGAGGATGGTAGTTCTGCTTTTGTGTTGTCAATATTGTTTTTGGTTGACATGGGAACAAACCTGGAACCTCTTGAAAGTTTTCCTGAAATGATTGGCTTGATATGAAAAATCTTGAGTTTGCAAACGGGACAACAAGCTTTCTCTGTCTCTGCCATCAGAAATGACCAATAGCCTCAAATCCTGAATACGGCCCTGGTTAAACCTTCACCTAAACATACATGTTTTCTGCAAAATGTTTTGGCTCTAACAAAGTAGCATATTTTGATCAGATATCATTTAATGGAAATGTTCTGACCAGCTCCAGTTGCATGCTTTAGACATACATAGATAGTTTTGATTGCCTAGAAGGAACCACCTCGTAGACAGAGGATTTGCCAAAAGCAATTTTATTTTATCTCCGTTTGGTTTCAAACCATTTGTGACCGTCCAAGATCATGCTTTGGTAAAACAAACAGATGTGGTCAAAACTGCAGCAAGAAGCTAAACTGTAAAAGACAAATACATCTCTCTGTTGTTTGTGTTGCAGTGAAAATTAATATTACGCTGCTAGAGAATTCTGTCCACATCTGTAGCAAATAAAAAAGAGAGAGAATTATAGGATATTATATTCTGAGGAGCAATGTGACCAGTGAGGCAGAACTTGATCCACAATTGCCAAGTTACAATGTGATAATACACCATAAATTCTGAATGATACCGATCCAGGATGGTGCTTCATAATCTAAGCAATTGCTTGAAACGATGCACCAAAGTTCCAAGATCTACTGTATCGAAAGCAGCAGAAAGATCCATCAACAGCAGTACTGTAATTTAACTTGAATCAGCAGCTGGTGATAAATCATTTGTGACCTTAAGTAAAGCAATCCCAGGACTGTGGTACTCCCTGAAGCCAGACTGAAAGCTCTCATATAATCCATTCCCAGATAAAATTGCTGGTAGTAAAGGGCAACCACTTGCTTCATCTTTCCCTTCCTCACATCCCAAAAAAGAGCGCTAGTCTAGTTACCACTAGGTAGAACAGAAATCTGCAATGTAAGGGAGGGAAGGCTTTCACGGCTAACAAAGAACAGCTGCAAATTTCAGCAGATCAGGAGACTTGCAGAAAGCAAAGAGTCATTAACCATGTTAGCTATAAATGAAGCAAAGCGCTGAAAGACTGTCCGCAAGCAGCCATATGGGCCAAGAGTCAAAACCAGGAGTAATGGAGCATGGTTGCTTTCCCAACTGTGTGATCTCAGCAAGAAGCAAATACAAATGTGTAACACTTGCAGATACAGGCACTGGTAGCATAATTACCAGCCGTAGCGCTGAGCAGTCGCAGCTGATTAGGAATTCACTCTGTACTCGCTGAATTCCTCACAGGAGGCAGCTGAAGGATTGTGCGCGAGGAGTGATTTGTGGTGCAAAATGTGATCAATAGCACAAAATAAGGCTTCAGGTCTGGTTTTCCTCATTAATAACAGGACAAGAATACGTAGATCTGGCTGGATCAAAAGCAATGTGCTAAGACTGCAACAGCTTGGTGCTCCAGGAGACTAATTTCTGGACTAAACACTCTTTGAAATAATTCCACATCACGAGCTGTTGTCTTCACCTTAGTAAAGTCCTGTGATCACCAAGGCAGATAAAGTGAAGCACAGGAGCTTCACAGACTGATTTGTTTTTCGAATGGAAGGAAACAAGAGGAAAAACATCACGATTTGTACAAGATGATGAAGTGGATGAGTTTTATGAGATTAATAAAATAAATATTGGTTCTTTCATTTAGTCTGGTTGCCTTGGAAGACTTGGGTGGGTTGATAAGAACGCTGCATAATGCTAGTAGACGGGAATATGAGACATACAAGACAAGTTAGAAATGTGATGCCTATCAAACAAGTACAGGTATCAACACAGGACTAACTCAACTGCTTTTAACACAGGTCATCTTCTAGAAGACTCATTATAATACGCTTTTTCTGGTTGGCTGCCTAAATAGTTTCAGTAGTTCACTGTCGCATTTGGACTACTGTTGAAGCAAAAAAAGCACCCACTTCTCACATTAAATATAATGGAAGCACAGAAAAGAAAATACCACCACTCCTAAAGAATCACCAATTTTATACTGACTGCATCTTTACTGTAACTTTTAATGATCTGGGTCTGGGACTCCATTAGTGTTTAATAAATAATGACGATGATACCCTACCTGCACAATGCACGCGAAACTCCCATTGATGTTGATGCGAGTTCTCAGCACAGACTGATGGCAGGATACTCCTGTGACAGAGATGAATTTTCCATTAGAACAAAATGAGTAAGACCTGTCTCAGTCAGCAGAATTCACAGCAACAATAGACATTCCTCAGGGGCTCAGTGAAAGACGCCCATCCTGGGTGGTTGAAAGCAAATTGGGTGGGAAGCAGTGAGGCAGACTTGGACAGCCACAAAACCAATTTGGGCTGAGATAAAATTGCCCTGATCTAAAAAACTCCATGCAATTATATCCATATTTAATTTGTATCATCAGGAAATTGTGACTTTCTTTCTCATCATGCCATAGGGGAAATTGCTATTTTTTTTTTTCTTCTATGAAGGCAAAGGATGAAATTAATATTGAGGGAGGAGGCAGGAGGATGTGGATGCATTGAACTACCTTTTTAAAACCACCTTTATTTAGAGTGGTCTATATATATCTTTATAGAGAGATAAAGGAAAAATGAAATGGTGTTTTGGTAAACAGAAAACCGTTACTCACACAGAAATTTGGACAATGAGCCAGAGCATTCAGCTGGATGCTTTTCTTCAAGGATTTTGTAAAAAATTCAGAGAGAAGGAACTGATGTGAAGCTAGCTTTGTGTGAGACAGAGAGGCGGCTGAGCACAACAGGGGTGCAGAAAGCAAGCTCTTATAGTGTGGTCTTGAGAAAAAAAATGAGAAAGGAAAGCTTTTGGGAAGGGGTTGGCTGAAAAGACCTGTCTCTGTAAGCCAAGAAGAAGTCTCTCTGCTATTTTGGCATAAATTTTATTGTGGAACAGGGATGTATTTTCTGTAAATAAAGAATAGGGCCTGATTTTGTTACCAGCTTCTTCTCTTGGAAGACTGCATATTTTGCTTGACCATTTGAGTCAAAAGAAGTAACACTTTCCACCACTTTCTAAGATGATCAGTGAAGAAAAAAGGAAAAAGGGGAAAGATAAGAAAATGCAAGTAATTAATTTGTTTTTTTGATAGATGTTTAGTAATAATAGACTGTTGCTAAATGAACAAGTATATTTTCAGGAGCAAAACCGTAATTGTTAGAACAAATGCCTTAGAAAAACTATTTGAAAGGATGAATTTGGTAAGGGGAATACCTTTGCTTTAGTCTTTATATTATATTAATGGTCCCAACCAAAAATCACATCTTAGAATAGGTGATTAAAAGACTTCAGGACACCATGATCTACTTAAGTGAAAAATCAAAGCTGAAAATAGTTATAAGCAAGAGGGATGACAAATTTCACCTATTGGTGAAATAAAACATACCAGGAAACTTCTTTTGGTTTTTTTTGTTTTGTTTTTGGTTTTTTTTCCCCCCACATTAGAGTATTATGTACAGGTAATACACAGTATAGGGTCAGCATTATTGGCAGTTCCCACTGTTTTATAATAACCATTTTTGGATGTGCAGAGCTATTTGGATGTGCAGTGCTATCTAATAAAAGTGCATTCAAAATGCAAAATTGACCATTCATGTCTCTTTACAATTGTGCAAATTGGGGTCCCAAAACTCAGAGTGACATTTCAAAATTTGGGTCTGGATTTTTGTAAATGCTACTAGAAAGCTACTTTTTATTTAATAATATTGTCAGCATTTATTGCTCTAAAAAGCAATCCCAACAATTTGCTTTACTGTCACTGCAGCTTTTACATGGCACAGTGCAAAGAATATAAATATTCCTTGAGCTACTTATTGGTGCAAATGGAAATGTGGAAATATTTATAGCTAAAAACAAAAGTATAATCTGTATTTCTTAATTATGGTAATCTAGGGAAATTGTTCTTGCATAATGCAGCATAAAGTAGTAAGAGAAAAAATAGCTAGCTGTTCTTTTCCGTTGCTTGCCTCAAATAGATCCAGGTAAGATATTTGTGAACTTGTAATTTCATGTTGAATTTCTTATTTAAGCTATATTTTGTAAAAGCATAGTAATTTAAGATACAATCACTACTACTTGTACTGGGAGAAGCACTGCTGAAGTACTGGGAGAAGTTACAGATTTCAGTGTTATGTCATTTAAACTAATCTCTGAAATGGTAGAGGTTTTAATTTATGTATTTGTACTTTTTAACCCTTTGTGACTTTAGGGTCATGAAGCTATTTTCTAGAGGTTATAAAGTTTTGAACAGAAACCAAGTTATTTCTAGTCCTTCTGGGTGTGAAGATATCTTCTTAATATAAATAATTACTGCAATTATGTTTACAGAGTGTGTAACCCTTGGGGCATGGAACTTACTGCATTTTGTGTATATAGATTAGGTTTGCCTAATGTGAAGTTTTGAAATGTGTGTATTTAATGTCAATTCCTGCTTTGGAACAACCAACTGCAGAAAATTATTATAGCTTATAGAATTTGCAAGGTGTTTCATCACTTACGTGGCAGGGAACATTGCCAGCTCTAAGGCTTCAGAGGGCTTTCTGGGGGAAAAAAACCCTACACCAGCAATAGCAAAAAATATGCAGTGTGGTTTTCTGTGGTGCTTTCTTCATTTTTGCTTTGTTGGATAGCTAAGAGGAGAGCCAAGCGCTGAACTTCTCCTATGGCTGGAACATTCCTAAGAGCTTTGTCTCTTTGACTGCTTTGGTGTCCAAATGATACCTGAGCTCCTGCCAAGTCCCTGTTGTGGGGACTCAGACTGGAGTCTCTCTCCTCCACCTGTCTGTGTACTTCTGTGATGCTTGGAGGAGCTTAATATCCTTGATACTCCCAACACTGTGTCAGAGCTAGCTCAAGCAGGCAAAATGATTCACAAGTTACTGGGAGGTGGGTGGAGGGGCGTTGGGGTGTAAGTCAGACATGCAACCCCAATAAACCTTCTTTCCTTAGAAGACCAGTTGAAACCAAGTACTTTTTCAGTCCCAGAGAGAAAGTGGTGATGCTTCCTAAGGCTGAGTATGAGGTCCCTAAGGAAAACTGGCACCTCCTCTTCCCAGCTTAAACTCTGTCCTAATGCTGTCCCACAGTCACTTCAAGCTGAGTTGAAACCAGTCTGCTCTGAACAGCCCTTTCTTCCCCCTGCTGCTTTCCTTGCACTGGGTCTGCAGACATTTCTTTTGGTGTGTGTTCTCAGTTAGAGCTGCCAATCATCCCACTGCAGAGTGAGAATGAGCTGATGATGGCTTCCTGCTCTGCAAGTTATTTTGCTTTGTTTTAAAACTGTTTGACTTCAGGGATTATTTTGAAGGCAGCTATTTTGTGAGGCTTTTTTTTTTTTTTTTGGCTTTCAGATCTTCAGGTTGGCACGAGGAAGAAGTCAGCTGAGTGAGTTACTTTCTCTGTAGTTTCAGAAGGGGCTACAGAGCTTATTTATCTTCCTCTGAACAGTGTGGAAGTGCCCATGAGACTGCTCTGTTGGAAGACCATTGACTTCAGTGGAAGCTGGATTGTGATCTAAATTATCATAGGCTCTTTGAGCAAAATTCTGATCTCTGTTGCACAGCTATAAATTTGAGAACATCCTCTTCTATTTCAGAAATTGCTCTGGCAGTGGAAGTGAGAGGCTGGGTAGCGACAAGCCAGTCTCCAGCACTGTGCATCTCGCTGAACACTGAAACCACTGGCTGCTGACACCTGATGGTGCCTCTCCCCACGTCCTCACTCCCTCACCAAGAGTGAGCACGTGGCCTCAGTGTGAGTTTTGGGACATTCCACACAGAATACAGCCTAAATACAGCCCTTCTGTTCCTTGAGCAAAGCGCTTTATCCCTGTGATGGGTGTGCAGCTTTGAGGCA
Source organism: Eurypyga helias (assembly GCF_000690775.1). Classification (NCBI taxonomy): domain Eukaryota; kingdom Metazoa; phylum Chordata; class Aves; order Eurypygiformes; family Eurypygidae; genus Eurypyga; species Eurypyga helias. Next base: position 54,183 of record NW_010257060.1, on the reverse strand, counting down.
GCGTTGTCAGGACAGCTAGTGTGCATTCATCACATGAGATAAAAATCAGAGCTTTTTCTTGAAGACACGTCTGGAGTTGTGTGACCTTTCATTTTTTGCTTGCCCAGGAAGCTTGTGTCTTCCCAGCACAGTTGTGTTTTCAACCTGATTTTCTGCCTGTGACTGCTGGAGAGAAAGGTGACCTAGCTTTGCTCTTGTCTTTTATGCTAAATAAAAAGGGTAAGCCCTGTTTTCTGGCCTTTACATTTGTTTTACTGACTGTCCTTTCACACCTGCTCTGTTATCCCATCCCATCCTTTCATTTCTCATGTCGTCTTACTCCTTTCTGGATAATCCCTCCATCCCTCCAGTGAGAGTTCCCCAGCGCAGGAGGTGGGCAGGCACAGCTCTCCTGCAGTCCTGGGCTCGGATGTGTGCCAGGTGTAGTGTGGGGACAGCAGGAACATTCTGGGGGAGCTTCACAGCTGCAGAGATGCAGGTGGTTTTACTGCCTCTGGGCGGGAGCTCACAGTCACTTCATCCTGCCTTTCCCTGGCTTCACCCAGCTCCCGAGGGATCAGCAAGCAGGGTCCTCACCCAAAACCGTGAGATAAACGACATTTCTCTGAAAGGAATTACACTGTCACCATCTTTTGTTTGGACCATCTGATTTCAGTCGCATGGCTTGCAACAAAACATTGTAAGAGCCAGGGCATGAAACTATAAATAACATTTACAATTTCTTTTTCTTCATTTGTATTTAAGAAACATATTTATTGCATAAACTCCCTCTAGTTTATAGCAGTAATTCTGCAGCTATGTTTGCAGTAGCAGCTCCCCTGCTACATTACTGCAATTATAATAAATTATTGAAGCCTCAGCCTAAATATATACCTAGCCTACTCTTTCAATTTTAATTCCAATTTAAATATTTTATATAGTTTTCCTATAGATTCTTCATTGATGGCTAGTAATTGCAGCATCACAGAAGATACAGTTTTGCTTTGAAAGGTGCTTTTGGAAACTGTACCAGGGCTGTTAATTATTCAAGGCAAAGAAACAAGTTGGGATTGTCTGCCTTCAACATGTCAGCAGGATAAAAGGGAAACAGTGTTTGTACCAAGAAGGGTATACTAAGGCCAGTCATAAGTTTGATGCTGTAAAGAGGGAGAAGCAAGAGGTATGCCTCAGACATGTTGTGAACATCTGGTCTTCGGTGTAGAGATGAACTTCTGCGGATAAAGCTGGTTTATTGACTGGCTGAACTCTCAGCTGGAATAGCAATAGAAAAATAATTGGTGTAACCCATGTTCCCATCCCTACCCCCTGCCTTTGTCCATTTTCTGATCAAACCACATTTCTGCTTTCCTTTGATATTCCTTTTCCTTTGCTGTAATTTTAATGGCAACGTTAGTCATTGTTGCAATTTACTAATCGTATGGTGAAGGGCAGTGATAATGATGTACCAGAAGATTATGTAAATCAAGAAGTCATTTTTGTAGCAACATGGTGTTTATTTTCCCTTTTAAAATCTTTTTTGGGGTTGTTTTCTTTTAAGAACCTGTACTTGCTGAGTAATACATTTTGTTAGCAGTTATCCAGCATGGGGGTTCAATTTCCATTGTAGACTTCAGATAGAAAATGGCAGGTCTGTGCTTGTCCTTCTTCCCCAGCTTCTTTTGTTCTAGCAGCAAACTTCTGGTAAGTTTGAAAACTAAAAATAATCTGTTTTTCTGAATTGCTTTGTACTGAACTATAGAATTAAGCTTTATGTGAAAATAATAATTAAAACCTGTAATGGGAAACACAATTTCTACAAAGACATAAATTCTGAAAGTTGTCATGGATTTTCTTGACATCGCCCTCATGGAGAAAAACAATAATGTAGCTTAAATTGTGATAGCTGTCACAGGAATGATTCATCTTAATAATATGAGTTTTCTTTTCAATTAGCTCATGTTTGGTGTTTAAATTAATGGTGGGCAACTAACAAACATAGAATGATAATACCTGTCTTCATGGTAAACTGGGTTCAACAGTTAGGCATGTATTGAATTGTGCATGGCTATGATACATCATTATCTGGCAACTAAATTGCTATTCTAGAAGTGGTTACTTAATTTCATACATGAAACTATTTTTAATTGAACTCCTTGTTGGTCTCACGACTTTTAATTTTACAAAGCTTTCATTACAAAATTATGAGGAAGTGACAGGATAGTGTGGAAAACAGCTTTGCAGTTTGATGAAACTTGAAAACTTTTCTTATTCCTAAAGATAAAACCACAACTTTTTGAATATGAGAGAGAGGATACAGGGTTAGAGTGCTCCAGCAGGGAAGCTGGACTGCAAGAGAACCAGACACCTGACGAGTCTTTTTAAGGGACTTGGATTTCTGTGGCTGTTATAAGCACTAGGCTATTCTCTTTTCTCTCTCTCTCTCATTTTGATCAGAAATTCTGTCCTGGAGCAAAGAATCCTTTCTCAATGAAAGTTTCATTTGCACTAGTACGCTACTGTGAAAAGTTGCAATTTCAATACATTGGCATTTTTGGCAGAGTTGACTAGTGCTACCCATGCTAATCAACTATCCAGTGCAGTAAGTAGCTGAGTAATCACATAGTTGCTAGCTAAGACTTTATTTTATTATATTTTGATGTATTCTTAATAAATTGGAACTTATAAGTGATGTATTGCTTAATAAAACTCAAACCTGAAAATCAACACACTTATGTGAGAAACTTGCAATGGGTAATCCTCAAGCTAAAGCTACTTAAGTGTGTGCTATACTGGATGTACCTTATTTTCCCATAAAATGTTACTCCCCCTCAAGAGCTGTATTAGAGGTGAGTTAAAGAAGAACAACACTATGACAAATGCAGCTTGCAACAGTGTGATGGCAGTTGAAAAGTTTTGTTCCTATCCTGTTAACACTATGGATACACTGCTTCTCTGAAGTTCAGTTCCAGAGTACCTTGGATATTACAAGGCTGCAATGCTACAGGCTTGGGGATGAGTGGCTGGCGAGTTGACTGGAGGAAAAGGACCAGGGGTGTTGGTCAACAGCCAGCTGAATGTGAGCCAGCAGTGTGCCCAGGTGGGCAAGTAGGCCAATGGCATCCTGGCCTGCATCAGGAACAGTGTGGCCAGCAGGACTAGGGCAGGGATTGTCCCCCTGTGCTGGGCACGGGTGAGGCTGCACCTCGAATCCTGTGTTCAGTTTTGAGCCCCTCACTACAAGAAAGACATTGAGGTGCTGGAGCGTGTCCAGAGAAGGGCAGCGGAGCTGGGGAAGGGTCTGGAGCACAAGTCTCATGAGAAGCGGCTGAGGGAACTGGAGTTGTTTAGCCTTACTGCTCTCTACAACTACCTGAAAGTCTCCCAAGTAACGAGCCATAGGACAAGAGGAAATGGCTTCAAGTTGCACCAAGGGGGTTTTAGACTAGATATTGGGAAAACTTTCTTCACTGAAAGGGGTATCAAGCACTGGAATGGGCTGTCTAGGGAACTGGTGGAGTCACCATCCCTGGAGGTATTTAATAAAAGACATGTAGATGTGGTGCTCAGGGACATAGTTTAGTGGTGGACTTGGCAGTGCTAGGCTAACGGTTGGACTTGATGATCTTAAAGGTCTTTTCCAGCCTAAACCATTCTATGATTCTATGATTGTATGCTTTCCTGGGAGGATTTTTATTGTCATTAATCATAATGTTGACCTTAATAACAGAAGGTGTCCAGTCGTCTGTTTATAGACAAACTCACAAAGGTATTACAATGATTAACTGTGAAAGCTAATTCTCAGCTAGTGTGATACATAAAACCCAAGATAAAGTGGTTAATATGACATGAGGAAAAGGCTTTGATGAAATCAAAGGAAACTGCTTTCACCTCATTTTGGTATGAACTTTTGTTGAAATGATGATGGCACAATCAAACTGTATCTTTTGTTCATTAATACTGTTATTTGTAATAAACTCTTTAATCCTGTAAAATAGCTTTTAAAATTTTTTTGATGTGGAATGATATGAAAACTAAGCAAATGCCACTCATTATCTACATGTTGTATCGTAGTTCAGAGGATGGTCAGGCAAATACTTCAGGAAGCTTTTTTAAAAACAGATGCTCAGAGACTCAATCTGGCTGCATTTTTATGCCAAAAAGGAAAATAACACATTCCATTTTTGGTTTTACCTTTCTCTTTGTCTTTTATTTTCCATATAAAATATCAGTCTTCAATACGTAAATTACCTAGGGAAATACTTTAAGAAACACAAGCAAATGGAGACAACTTTTTGAAAGAAAGTGCTTTCCCTCTTATTGCACACTTCTTTCATTATTACTGGTTTTTGTGTGCGAGGAGTGGACCTGCAAGGGAACTGCACCTGTACATAAATGGAATTTTTTTGTTCATCATCCAGAGGAACAGAGATCACCATGAAAGTAAGTGAATGCTTACATGGGCTTACATTTCAGCATTCACTGATCCTAAAAGTCATCCCCAGTGCAATGACCTTTGCCTAGCTTAAACTTGTAAGTGCGTTATAATAAATAGGCACATATATTTCAGCCACAAGTGTAGTAAGCATCAACATCAAAAACACTTTTCTCACAGCTTTCCCTAAAGTACTATTCACCTTTTTCCCCCAGACCAAAAAATAAAAAAAAAGCACTTGCCCATCTCCACTAATTCAAACACAGAAGCTGTCAACACAGCCCTGGCTGCCAACTCTGCTAAAAGTTTCCTGGTGCCCCAGTTGCAATGGGTGATAGCACTCCACAGGCTTCCAAGGGAAATGTGATCATTTCTTGCCCATCTTTTTGTTCTCAGCACCATCCAATTAACAGTGGACCCCGACCAGTAAGGATATCCAGCAGTGAATATTATTGCTAACCCAACTGAGCACCTGCTGGTAAGGTCTCCCTGTTTCCCTCTGCACTCTAAATACTCTCATTGTTTATTCATAGAGTCAAAGATTAAAGCCAGAAAGGACCACTGTGATCATCTAACCTCTAACCAGAAACTTCCAATTTTTCAACCTTATCATTCACTTGCCAACATCAGATGTGGATGCAGAACACAGTTTAAAGAGACCCATTTATTTTTCCACCATTCTTCAGTCTTCTGGCCTTGTTCAGGTAACATGGTTTCTTGTTCAACTGTATCTGCACTGGATTTTCCGGGACTGGTGTCTGCTGTCCAGTCCAGCTTTGAGCTCTGTCTCAGAAATACAGATACTTCAGCTGCATCTCAGAGGTCCAAATGTGACAACTCACCTGTTTAAGAGAAGTAGTACCAGAGTTCTGGTACCAGAACTTGGAATCAACCAACTCCACTGACATTTGTGTAAATTGTTCAGGCTTACATCATAAAATTTACAAAAAATGGCATCTTGAGTTTTTCAGATAGTTTTGTCCTCTGTCTCCTCCTTTCCTTTTTGGTTGTGTTTTTTTCCAAAAGAACAACGTCACTGTCAGTGTCAAAAGTGAAATGTATTTCAGAGGAGTCTGGGGTTTCCTAGTGGTATGTGTCCAGATTGTCTCAATGACAAAACTTGAGGAGGAGACCAGTGAAGAACATGGATTCAAAGCATTCCTAGAGACACAAGCATTCTGCAGACCCCAAGTTGGCATATGCATGTTCATAGCTCGGCTAATTAGGGCTGGAAAAATGTTCTTTTATTATAGAATCACAGAATCATAGAATGGATTGGGTTAGAAGGGATCTCAAAGATCATCTAGTTCCAACCCCCCTGCCATGGGCAGGGACACCTTCCACTAGACCAGGTTGCTCCAAGCCTCATCCAGCCTGGCCTTGAACACTTCCAGGGATGGGCCATCCACAGCTTCTCTGGGCAACCTGTTCCAGTGCTTCACCACCCTCTCTGTGAAGAATTTCTCCCTGATATCTAATCTAACCCTCCCCACTTTCCATTTAAACCCATTCCCCCTTGTCCTGTCACTACAGGCCCTTGTAAAAGGTCCCCCCCAGCTTTCTTGTACGATCCTTCAGGTACTGGAAAGCTGCTCTAAGGTCTCTCCAGAGCCTTCTCTTCTCCAGGCTTTTAACACACGTCTGATTCCTTGATGTGAACTGAGTTGTATCTGGATGATTTTGAAACTGGACAGAGTGGAAATGTGACCACTGGCAGTTCTTTATGTAGACGTATCGTGAACTGGTATATCATATACTTAAATCTGGTAGGTCAGAGATTATCTGAATAATTCTGTATATCTATATGGATAGACAGGAGTTATTGATCTGAGTATGGCATCTTAAAAAATACAGAATATCCTTCATACCTGATTTTTAATTGTGGGTCAAGGTAACTGAATCATAGAGAAATCTTAGCTGTTGATAGCATACTAGTATGTTCTACTGTCCATGACAAGGTCAGACAAACACTGAGCTGAAACAAGTTCAGGACTCATTCATGAAAACAGGTCTTTACAAACACAGCCCATGGAGGTCCATAGTGGAACAGATATCCAGCCTGCAGTCCATGCCAACACAAGAAGGAAGCTGCAGCCCATGCTGGAACAGGCTCTTGACAGGAACTGCAACCCGTGGATAGAAGCCCAGACAGGAGCAGGTTTTCTGGCAGGATCTGTGGCCTGTGAGGGAACCATGATGGAGAGGTCCAGTCCTGAGAGATTATACCCAATTAAAGGTATTCACTGTTGTGGATTAACCCTAGTCAGCAGCTAAGCACCACACTGCACCAGTGGGATGATGGAGAGAAACAAAGGGAAAAAGGTAAGAAAACTCATAGGTTGAGATAAGAACAGTTTGATAACCAAAATAAAATAATGATACTAATAATACTGATGGTACTAGTAGTAATGATAATAATATGTAATATAAATAATATCCTGGTCAGCTACTTGGAAGGCAGCTGTGCTCACCACTATACCACCAATGATCAGTCCCCTAGCAGCGATCCTCCCCAGCAAACTCCCCGAACTTATATACTGAGCATGATTTCTTATGGCATGAAATATCCCTCTGGTCAGTTTGGGTCAGCTTTCCTGACTGTGTCTCTTCCCAGCTTCTTGCAGAAGCAGAGGAGAAGTTGGGAACACAGGTACAGTTGGAAAACCTGAAAATCCTTGGTGTAATGTAAGCATTGCTTGGCAACAACTAAAGCATCAGCGTTATCAACGTTCTTCTCAGCACAAGTCCAAAACATAGCCTCATACTAGTTACTGTGAAGAAAATTAACTCTATCCCAGCAAAAGCCTGCATACCCACGTTGCAGCAGTTCTTGAAGAACTGCAGCCTGTGAAAAGGACCCATATTGGAGATGTTCATGAAGGACTGTCTCCTGTGGGAGGATCCCCACATTGGAGCAGGGGAAGAGCATAAGGAGCAAAGAGCATCAGAGGCAAGTGCTATGAACAGACCAGAACCCACATTCTCCATCCCTCTGCACTACTCGGTGGGAGGAATGAGAAGATTTATGAGTGAAGTTGAGCCTGTTGAGAGGAGGAGTGATAGAATGGCTTGGTGGGTACCTGGAAGCCAGCCAAGGTCAACCCACCACAACCAAAAAGCTATTTTGAATGTAAAGAGTGCTCCATTAGCAAAGTTTTGTTTGGTACCAAAGTGGCAAAGCTATCTTTTTTACCAAAACACACCAATATTCTAGTTTCACTGCTCTTTTTAAGGCTACAGGTCCAGTTGGAATAGCTTCCGAGATGCAACTCTGAGTGACACAGCAATGCCACAGAAGTCAGGCCTTAGTAAGTGATCGTGTCTGCTAAACTCACCTATTCTCTGAATTTCCTGGCAGAAGTTTGCCTAGTGATTAACATATAAAACTGAGAGTCAGCTTACCTAGGGCCTTTATTTCTAGCTAGGGCGTTGTCTTGCTGGATGACCTTTAGTGAGACATCTCAGGTTGTTCTGCCTCTTTTTCCTGCTGTACAATAAAAAAAATATTTCAGTAGGGATGTGAAACAATTCATTAATATTACTAAAGCATTTGCTGATCTGTAGAATAAGGGAATTCTACCTATGAATAATTCTTATCCTTGCCTTATATGAAAAGTGCCTTATTCTTGCCTTTATAATAAAAATGAAGATAAAACAAAATACTACAGCAAGTGATAGTGAAAAATACCTTGCTTCTTGCCCAATGTTATATATGCGTTTTGTATCTATGTACTAAAACAATGAGAAACCTTGAGGAGGATGCATCTTTTTTCCCTCTCTTAATTTCTGAAATATGTTTTAAAGCTGTAATATAAAGGGATTCTGTTTAATATCCTACCATATCTTATCACAGAAATAAACACACTAATGCTAATTGAAGCATATTAGCAATCTATGAGAGTATCAAATATGAAGCTTCTCTATTATCAAGTGCTTTCTTAGAACATTCAAGCCCAATTTTCATTTCAGCAACTATTTAATAAGGTATGTTTTTTCTTTTCTACTGTATTCCAATTTATGGATATTCTATTTGATGCCTTGGTCATTTTACCAAGACTATGCATTATGCTTCCAAATATTGTTAAAAACAAGGTCTGACCGGGAAAGAAGTAAACATTCTAATGACATCCTATTTGAAGCCAAAATATCTTTAAACCTTTCCTCACACTCAAATATTTTTTACTTTTGATAAGCAGGTACTTGAGGTATAACACAAAGTTGTTACCCTTCTTCTGCCTGAGAGTCAGGGGCTGAATCCATCTGAGTAGGGGGTTGCTTCCTTCTTTCAGCAAGTCCTGAAGAATAACTCATCTGCAAAAATGTTTTTCCCCTGCCATCGTTTATTCTAGTTACAATGCTATTTCTTTTGTCGCTACAGATCTCACCTTGGTTGGCGTGTAGTGGATCTTGTCGACATCAGCAGATGGATGGCACATGAAGTGAGAAAGATAACTTCTGTGGACAGTATTTGCAGAATTAAGCACATGAGTATCAAGTACCTTTGATTAGCCACAAAGAGAACTTACAAACGTTAAAAGGGTAATTCAAGAGATTTATATCCCACCTCTTGTTTCTGTTTCCTAGAACAATGAATAGAAAAACTTGTGTATGAGCACATGAACTATTTTTAAAGTCAGACACATCAAAAATCTTATTCTTACATACCCGTGGATAACCTGTGTGCAGTGTAAGGTGGTATTACTGTGGAGAACTCAAGAGGGAGAACATAGGACCTCAGACAAATGTTAGGAGCTTCTTTTATACAATATGGAAACTCATATGACTTAAATTTTTTTTAGTAAAATATGCAGGTACCTGTTCATCCATTAGACATGTGGATGAACCCTCTGACTACCAAGAAGCTTCAGTATTTAATTTTGAACTGTCATTATAACACTAGTAAAGGAAGTTTGTAAAAGCCAGTTTAAAGTCAAGACTTCAGTAAATATACTGCCTTTCTGCCTCTGCTTTTCTAGTCTGTTTCTTGTGGTGCATTTATATTCATACGCCTATCACACTGTTAATGAGTTTTCTTCTATAAATTGACCCTGACTGCTACTGTAAAATATAGCTTAAATGAAGTGTGGCTTTGAGACCAGGCAGATTATTAAAATATTAAAGTATATACATTGAATCATATGAAGATCTTTCTTCTTGATATTTCAAGACTAAATACTTTTTTTGAAACATAACCTTTAATGAACAAATTTATGGTCCAAGATGTCCTCATACAAAGCTCCCTCTGGATCTTATTTTTCACTGGCTTGCATCTTTTAGTCATTTACACATCTGCAAAATGGATTTAAAATAACACCACTTAACCTAGTAGCCCTTGACACTCACTTTAGTTAAATACAGATGAGTGTTTAAGATACAAAACACACCAAAACTGCATCCGTTGTCTTCTCTGGGAAATATAAACATGAGATGGTAGCAGAAATTAGTATATTCTGGGTATAACAAGCTAGTTCAGTTCTTGGTGGGAAGAATTTATAAAAGCAAAACAGGCTCCTTGTATAGTTGTAAAAAAGAATGTATCTGGCTCAGTGCTTATGTACTCAAAAGAAACACACACATATAACACTGGAGATCCTTGCAAATATCTCTGTATGCCTGACTGTTGTCGTTCACAGTGCATTTATTAGGTCCTTATGTTTATTCCTACTGATTGCCTCTCCAATACAAAAACTGTAAATTAATTATTTGATTGCATCTAGTCTGTATACATGAACAGAAAATTGGTGTCAGTTGTAAGCATTTCTGTTGATGAGAGAAAATCCTTAATTATATTTAAATGCATACATGCACACACATACAAAAATTCTGGTCTTTTTACCCTATAAGTATCAGCAAACTACTCCACTACTAAGTACCATATAAGTTGCTTGAGATATTGTGACCAGATGGTTCACGAGGCCTGTAATGGATTATAGTGCTTTCTGGCTCCAGATTGCCAGTTCAAATCTGGGTCAGGTTGACACTGTCTGAAAATTATTACTGTTTGGTGGCTTATGTGAAATGAGTTGGAGACCTCAATATAGTTCCTAAAGGCTGGGTTAATATAACACAAATGTCACTAGATGATTGTCGGTTTCGGGGCTCGGGCTGAAGCACACTGAAGTCAGTGGAAAAACTTCCATTGATTTCAGCAGGTATTGAAGTAGGTCTTAATTATGGAGAATGAATCCTTTGTGCTCTAAGAAGTCGTTATTTACAAGGGGGTGAAGGATGCCAATGAACTGCTCCTGGGAGATGTACCACTGCCAGGTAGGATAAAGCAGGAGGAGGTACTTATATGTCTGTCCTTGTACTTCATGGAGTAGCAGCTGTCAGGATGGGCCAATTCTTGACTAAAATGCACTGATCTTCCTGAATTTAGGCAAGCATAGGCTTATTCTGGCAGAGAGTGGTAAGGAGTCAAAATATTTTTGCAAGTTCACAATAACATTTTCTCCTTAGGCTCAGTGCTGGTCAACAGGTCAGATAAATGGCTCCTGAGTTTATCACAGACCACCTGCTCTCACCTAAGGATATTTTTGGTTTTATTTGAACAGCAGACCTCCTTTGAACTCCACAGATGATGACCTGGCTTCAGTCTGAGCTGTGTTTTGTCACCATTCAGGCTCCATTAGTGCAGCAATGAACGAGAAGTGACTTGATCTTTGGGGATAAGTGCCATCATGGAGAAGAAATATTAGATATTAAAGACTCTTTAGTTTAACTGACTGGAAATTTAAACCAGACAAGTTAAAGTGGGAAATGAGGCACAGTATTATCAAAGTAGTTGATTAACCAGTAGATCAAACCAGTAGGAAAAATGGAGGAATTGCCATTTCTATGTTCACATCAAGTTCAGATACATGTCTGGAAGATAGGCATTAATCAGACGTGCCACTGGACTGTGTCCAATAACACTGTTTGCGTTGTGATTGTGATGTAGTGTTATTGCCAAGGGAGCCAAAAAAAAAAAGAGATAAAACTGAACTGCTAGGCTAGCAAACTACCTGTATTTACCCCTGCCTTCTGCTCTCTTTCAGGCTTAGTTTCTAGTCCTCCTACTGCGTCAGTCAAGTACACTTGCGATTGCATGCTTTCTGTACCCTCGTGACAGGACGCGTGGGTATGGTTCGAAGCTGTGTCAGGGAAGATTCAGATTTGACATTAGGAAACTTTTCTTTATAGAGAAGATGGTCAAACATAGGAAAAGGCTTCCTAGAGAGGTCATTGATGCCCCAGGCCTGGCAGTGTTTAAGAGTTATTTGAACCATGTCCTTAAGAACACATTTTAAATTTTGAATAGCCCTGAAGTGGTCAGGCAGTTGGACTAGGTGATTGCTGTAAGTCCCTTCCAACTGCTACCATCCCATCCTGTCCAATCTATCCTACTCTATAAAACTGTTGTTTGTTTTAAAATATCCTTTTCTTTCTCCTTTCTCAAAATGTTTATGGCTTTATATTTAGTCAGATGCTGGTGATTTGGGGATTTTACAATCTAGGTACATACACTAAACAAAGTTGTAGGTTTGCTTTTGAATTGCTGTATTTTAGAGTAGCTCATTTGTTTACCTGTATACCATTTAGCTTAGAGGAAAATAACTATCCTGGCCATTTTGTATTGATAAGCTGCAATAATTGATGCTTTAGGGAGGCTCCTCTCCAGTAGAAGAATAAGGAAACCAGATTTTGACAGTGGGACATGTACAGAGACAGAGAGGAGAGAAGAGACAAAAATATTTTCATAGTAGAAGAGGCAGTATGGTTCTTTTAGAGTTCAATTTACAGATCAAGAGCCAAATAATCCACAAAGATAGTTTGTATGGAGGGAAAAACCTGAAAGGAAGAAATTAATGAAAGTTTACAACTTTTGTGCAGGCCTTTACTCTTGTAAACAGGAAGGCAGTGTTTAAAATGCAAATATACTCATATTTTCTTGTATGTGCATGAAGAGATGCAATCACAAAACAGAAAGTCCCATCTTCACTGAGATGCTGTCAAGCAGGTGAAGTGGTGTGAGAGGCAGTTCCAATTTCAGCACCTAACATTTGAATGAAGGATGGTGTTCCTACTATCAGAAGACGTATCAAACATTAGGTCTGCACTTGAGCTATGATATAAACTTAGATATGGTTTAAAACATGCTGGCTTTTTTAAATTTTATTTTTATTTATTTAGCAATCAATTACTGCTGATGATGTTCAAGAAGATGATTTTTATGTATTTTCTATTAAATGTACCTACATTTTAATGAAGACATAATTTATATCACTTCACCTGCCTTCTTTGCATGTTTATAAATATAGTATTGCCCATCAAAATGTTTACCATGGATAAAATGTGCATAAAAGGTATCTGTATGAGATGTTTATATTTACTCATGAGCTTAGGGAAGTCTTGTTCAGATTCCTAAAATGTTTCAGTATCATGTATTTAACTTCATATGTAAATGTATTATATTTGTGGGTGTATATATATATATATGTATTATTAAGTATGAAATGCTGTTTTCTTTAGGAAGCAATTATCTCCTCATTTAGCCATATAATTTAGAATAGATTTACATAAGAAAATAATTTAAATGTGATATTGTTTTCTGAAACCTCATGAAAACCTTCCCCTTTGCACTAATTATCTCTTCTGTGCTACTTTCCCGCCTCCCCCTTCAACTGTCTCAGTAACTTTTAAATTCATTTAATTGGCAGGTGTGATGGTTAAGAACACAGAATCTGTATCGAACAATCACAAATCCTGGATGCTTCACTCGAAGATATACCTTTTTCCATATGCCTGTCTCGTTTGTGATTACATGATCAACAGTTGCCAAAGATTTAATTGCTTAGTGAGAAACCCTAAATTTCTTTGTGACTGCATGATTTATACTCCGGTTTTCAGAATATTCCCGACCTGAAAAGGATTAGGAGAAGGAACTTCATGTCATCTTCTTGAAGGTAAACCAATGTACTGACCAGGAATGGTTGCCAATACAGAGCTATGTAACAGATTATTTTGGGTCAGAAAAGCACTAGAGCTGGGTGGTAATGATTATGTTACACCAGTAGAAGTTTGTGCTTATATAATGAGAAATACACAATAGCTCAATAATTTACAGACATATATTGAGGGGGAGGTTTGGTTTGGTTTGGGTTTTTTTATTTACTGAGGTTTGTTTCTAGTTATTGATCCACATTATATGGCTGTATGTCTTCTCTGCCTATATTTCTGTCCATTTTTTTGTCTTATTTTTTCCATTGTTTTATGTAGGATTGCTCTAAATATGGAATTATGGTTAGACCTATGCTAAATAAGTCTATGTGTGAGTAATTTAAAACAGAAAGCCCATGTGAATCAAGAAATTACCTATCTTGGCCATATATTTTAGCTATTTTCATGTGTATACCTGCAGACAGTTAAAATTTGACCATATAAAATCTTCCATCAGAATCAAAGTGAAACCCCTTTGAGCATCAGGTAAGCACAAGAGGAATGAGAAGATAACTGGTGGCAGTAGCAATATGGTGCAGGCTCAGTAGTCTGGGTAATAATGAAATGAGACCTTGCTCTCCATTCTGTCTTGTAGGTATCTATCTTTTTTATTCAAAGTGTGCACAGAACAAAAGAAGAGCAGCTTAGAATTCTTTTTTTTTTTTTCCTCATGGAAGGACAGTAGAAAGTTAGTGCCTCATGGATATTTCCATGAAGACAGTACAACTTCTGCAAACATCGTTTTACCATCATTACACTCTGTCTGAGCTTTCTGCTTCAGTTTTTGACACCAGCCTATATTAGGAGTGAATTATATCTCAGGTGTTTCATTAAGACTATATTTCACAATTTTTTGTGAAGAATTACCTGTACACGGATGTTAGCATTCACGAACAATTCAGACATATTCAAAATCTCATGTATTCTAAATTCAAGAAAAGAAAAATTACTGGCAGAAAGTCTTATTCAGAAGAATAGTCCCTCATCTAATATAGCCTTATCCTGTAAATGTTGATTCCCAGAAAAAAACAAGACCCATCACTGCATGAAAAAGGATCCTTCGGTTTTGGTTCCTGTTTAAAGAAGATAAGAATTAGAAGAGAAATAGTCACTTGAAGAGTGAAAACAGACACTTGTAAATGGACATGTCAGCATAGCATTGCTGCTGCTTAAATGGTCATGGGAAAATTACATGATATATCTACACAAAAATTTGCAGGTAAATCCTGACTTTTTCTGACACTCCTGGAAGATTGTTGAAAGCCATGTAAGTGCAGTTAGCATGATGCTGAGTCCAAGTTAATCAGCCTTGCCATTGACTTTATTCATGCTGTTTCTGGTTGTTAGAGTATGGACAGTGCCATGTTGTGCCGTGCAGACATATACTCAGGTGCTCTCACGTTGTTCCTCTAGAAGATGCATTTTGGTCACAGTCTCAGGTTTATGTGCCTAATTTCTCACTGAAATCACCTAGGTTTGTTTTGAAAATCCAAGTTCTGTTTTTGATGGTGGAAGGGTAAATTGACAGTGTCTAAGACCCTGAACTGAATAAAACAGAATTGATTATGCGTAGTAATTAGAAATTTCCTAATTCCTTCTGAAAGGACCACATTCATTACTCTAAACTTTCTGAAACAAATATGTCATGGGCAGCTAGTAGTTAACACCCTGACAGAAATCAGGACTGATATGTGGGTTGAAGACAGGGCTAGCTTCTAGATATATTCTCCTGTATCTATTTTTATTGACATGTCAGGAGAAGAGGCATTAACAGTTACGCAGGTGGCAGCCTGGTGATGAATATGAGAAAGGCTAACAGAAGGTATCATGGGACTTTCTCTTCAAAAACTCCTGTTTTCAACATCTCCTAGCATGTTGGAATGATCAGAGGTGATGCTTGGAATATAGTTATGTCATGACTTTTTAGTAAGGTGAAATTTTTATTTTTATTCATATTTACTTGTGCACTCCCTCCCCCTGGTACCACATCAAACATACTCACCGAATAACTCTTACCACCTTTGGTCTAACGAAATCTTTCTTCCTCTCTTGTTAACAAGGAGGCTCTGAAGTGAATGTGTATAAAATTAATTAGGCTGAGATATCTTAACTGTTCACCTGTGCAAGTAGTCTCTTAGGAACATATACCCAGGACAAAATGACTTAGGACAGCTCTAGTAATGAACATTTGTGCTTGAACATTTGCCTGTCTTGTTGGGGTAGGACTTGAAAGAAAGTGGTTCTTTTCAGTAGAACTCCTGGGTTATTTTAGGCAAATATTTCCTTCTCAGTATCTCAGTTCCACCCCTGTAAAACAAGGATGGAAATATCAATTTGACCCACGTAGTATTGCACAAAGTCTCAGAGGTACTCCGGTCCTAGGATTGCAGGAGAGAAAACAGGAGTGGTCTTGGAAATGCCCATAAAAGAGAGAGTGATTATAGTTTCTGTATGAGAGTTCCACATTACCTAACTTCAGCAACGTTATTTAGATACCTGAGTTAGGTGCTGGAGCCCATAGATGCTCTGTCTGACCAGTGAAGAAGAAAGCTGCCTCCAAAGGCCAGTTCAGAACATAACATAAAGGAAGCTCACACCCTGAATTGCCAGCAGGAGTTGTTAATTATACAGAAACACTATTAAAATAACCTCCTCAGTTGTGGACACTTTGCATTATATACCTCAATCTGCTACAAGTTAATATCCACCCCAGGGTTTTCCTACTCTGTGACTATTGCACCAGTCTTCCCTCTTCCCCACAGACTGCTTTATATTTGACACTTTGAAGAGATTTCTAAGTCTGTGCAAAAAAACACGTGCATGTTAAACCTACAGAGTTTTCACCAGACAGTTTGATTGGACATGAAATTTTACACTGCTTCAGTTGATACCATGAAAAATATTTAAACTAACCTAAACAAGATAAATATCAGGAAAACGCAAGGAACCAGATAAAATGTTTTTAGCACAGGACCATTTTGGGGCTCCCTGAGTTCTATTATGTATTTTCTAAAGTATGGTATCTAAATTTCTTGCGCTCATTCAGTGCTTTCAGGAGGCTCTTGGTGATACGTGAGGGATTTCTGTGCACAGCTAACATGAACACTGAAGGAAGAATAGAGCCCATTGGTTCCCTCCTGTCTGTGTAAATCTTCACGTTCTGAGCTGCCTTTTGATACTCTTCAGAAGCGTAGCTGGAGCATGGTTGAGAATTTAAGTGTGATAATCCCATGTTGCTAGTAATATTATAAGTAATATAAAATGTCAAAAGATAACAAAAGAGACCGTTTTTTGGTGTTTATTGGTTTTGGTTTTATTTTTTCCCTAGCCAAAGAAATAGAGAGTTATTCAAGTTATTCAAAGGAGTAGCATATTTTACAGGTTGTGGTAGAAATTTGACTAACATCAGTACAATTTTTTTTTTTTTTAGACTTAGCTGATTTGTACTTATTTTATATATAAGTCTGGGCAACCAAAGGAAGCAAGTGCTAACCAATCTCATAACATATGCCTTGACAGAAAATATTATAGGTCACAGAATCCAAAGCTACTGACCCCCCCACTGTGTTGCATTTATTATTAGGAAAACTCATAGGAAAGCTGCCACTCTCACCAAGTCTGTGCACAGAGACCCAGTAGTAGCTGTCACTCGTGAAGAAATTGATTTGTATTGAAATTACAGAAAATAAAAATAACAAATAAGTTTCTGGACTGCTAAATAATGACCTATTTAAGGCACTTTATAAACTGTTCTTATCCACACTGAGTTAGAGTGAAATTCTGTGATGTGACAGATCGTTTATGAGCCATGTGACAATTTTATTTTTTTATTTTTTTATTTTTTTAATGAATGCAGTCTTATTTGCAATGGTAGTTGGTGAGAAGTTTGGAACAAGTGTTAATTCCAGCCAACAAGGTATCAGCAAGGAGGCTGAGCAATGATGGCTGGACTTATGGCTGGATTGAGCTTTGCACTGTTGGAAGGCATTCAAACTTCTTCTGAATTAAAAATCTAGGAAAATGTAGCCAGAGGATAGACAAGGAGCTGGGTAAGAGATGAAACTGATGAAATAAAGATCAGACCTTATTTACGTTGTGTCTAGGACTGAGTTCTCAGCTCAGTGTTTTCTTATTTTATGGTCTACTTTGATATGTAATAAAACCCACGTCTTTTCAGACTGTTGCTAAAAGCATCCTGGCATGGCTTCCTGGTAGATGTTTTTTCAGGGCTCTGCAAGCCTTCAGTTTGGATACAAATGCAGAAGGCCTGTCAAGCGCTAGGATCTAAAGTAGAACCAAGCATCCCTCTTCCATCAAAAAGCTCATTGACCAGAAAATGATTTCAGAATGACCAAAAATATTTATGAGTTCTGTTAGATTTGGCAAACTGTTTCGGATAAACAAAACAACAAAAGAAGGATATTTTCTTTTCAGATAAATCTGCTTCATTTCATTCTCTTCAAAAGAAAACATCTTACTATTGCCAAATGACAGATTTGAAATTGTCCTTAGAAACAGATTTTTAGGAAGGGTTTTTTAAAACCTCACCCAGAACAAAATGTTTTTGCTGACCTGCAGTGATTCTTCCCCCTTCCCCGCTCTGGTATCTAGCAAATTGACAATGTTTATTTCAAGCAAACATGACAGTTTTGTTTGTTTGGTTTGGTTTTTTTCAACTTTTCACTTTTGAGTAGTGTTAAATCAACTTAGATACATGTAGCTCTGCACTGAGATATCACATAAACATCTCTCAGTGTTTTAGAATGGCTTTCCTGGTTTAGTGCTGACACTGCTGACCCCTTGCAGCTTACAGTAACAGGGTTAATTCTTTAGTTCAGGGCAATAGGGGATTGCATGACATGGCTCAAGCTGTAATCACACCTACCGATGAGGCTTCCAGGTCTGAAACATCACATTTGTCTAGGGCTGACTGGATGTAAGCTGCAAATATCTAGAGCACAAATATACTGTTACTATTAAGACCCTCACCCAAATCTCAAAGCAGTGCACTTTTCTCCACTAACACACCACTTTTTGCTATTTGACTGTGACACTCGATGCTTATCTCCTGTTTTCAGCTGCTATATCCAGTCACCTCAAGTGGCTGCAGAGATTAATTTTTCCATTTCAGACAAAGGCCTAGTCTTGTCAACAAATGTTGTACGTGCTTTTAGGGTTAATGAAGTGTAGCAAGCACTGTTGGCTTTGCTTGCTGAGCATGTGGGTGTCAGGTCTGTGGAAGCAGGCTGGCAAACCGGCACTTTGGGACTGGGAGTGACAGGGATGCTGGTGAAGTATTCACGCTTGGGGCTGCTGTCAAGAACTGGTCAGAGCTGCACGGGGATTGGAAGGGCAAAAATGGGATCAAAGTCATGAGTCAATATAGGAGTGATATAAATCACTCCAGAATCTGACAACCTAGAGGTTTGAACTTCTTGGTGACCTTACATGACATCTCCCTTGCAAGATGTTAGACTAGCTGGCAAAACCTTCCAGGGAAAGTGAGGCACAATAACTGCAGCATTGTGTACCCTTAATAGAGGTTACTCTGCAGGTAGAAAAATGTCAGGCTTTTCAATGCTTGAGCCGTTGCATATCATGGGTTGCTTTGTGCTAGAGGCTTCCTACAGTGCAACAGATATTTTAATCTAGTATACACACTATACGTTCACTTGGTAGGGACAAAACTATCTGTCCATCCCTCTCTCAAACCATGGTGGTCTAAACATAACCGACGTTAAATACCTATCTTCCTTATGTAAGAAGCATGTTTCAAACCACAACTACCTGTAGGGGTGGAACAGGACATCACGGGGTTTACTGGGATATAAGGCTGAATTTCTGATTTGTATAACTGGGGTCTTTGTGCCGACATCTTTAGGAATTTGGCTGTTCCTTTGCATTATGCAGAGAGCCAGAGCTGAAGCACAAAGGTGCAATGCTTTGTGTTAAATCTGCATGTGTGATTAACATGCCAACCAGTAAGAATGCTATTAACTTTATTTAAGTGCATACAAGAAAGAACAGGGATGCTAAATTCTGTAGCTATAGTCCAGATGTCATGTGATCCATCCAACTCACCTTCTTCTCTGTGAACACACTTCCCTTCTCTGACCTCCTCTGCTCAACATGCATCTCAGGGGGGTCATGGTTATAGCAAACTCTGCTGCAATGTAAACATGCTGAGACAGTGTCCTGGCCTGACAATGTTGTTGGGGGGAAGTTCTGTGCCGACATCAGTAGATTTCTGTATATGGAAAGTCTTTTGATATGAAGCTAGCTTAGGTGTCCTTGTTGACCATTGCTTAGGCACACCCATGATCTTGGGAACCAAGGTTCAGCACTCCTGCCACATTTCTTGCCAGGACTGAATTTGAATGTCTGAGGATGTCTACTTCTTTTGGTATGGTCACAAATGCAAGCAGGATGTCTACTGAGAACAGAAAATGCATAGTGATAGTAACCCAAAAAAGATAGCTTATGCAACAAGTCTCCCCCCAGTAAATGTTGCAGATCTTGTATAATGAATCTCCTCTTCTGCTTTTCTCTGCAGCTAAGCTAATAATATCTTGAATTTCTAGAAAAAAAACCATCCCTGGTCAATGCTGCAGTGTCCTTTTTTTTACTAAGAAAATCTTCCTTTATCCTTTAAGCTATCAGGTTCCAGCTGTTTCCAGAGTTCACTGTTGTGTCAGGAAGGAATTACTTTAACACTTCCATAAAGAAATATTTGCTCATACGGACTGTTTAGTTTTGACTGTTAGTCAAAGGACGTTGTCTCTTTGCCACCACTGGCTGTTTCTCTAGCTCTTAAGCAGTACACTTTGCTGCCCACCATGAGCCATCCTCTCCCAGCCAACGTGATCGTGTGTGATTTTCACATTCAGTACCCTAACTGCCAGAGTTGGATCATACCCTCATGACCCATATAAAATCTGTTATCAATTTTCTCTTGCTATGAAATATAAATTATTAACAGACCTTAAGCCTCTGCAACACCAAGTATTTAAAGTCATGAATTCTTTTCTTTAAACAGTAGAAGCAAAGACATTACAGCAATTATTTTTATTCTGCAACATAAGTGGATTAGATTTATCACTGTTGGTTCAGGTCCCACAGTAAATTAGGTTTATTTATTGTTAGCTTGGGTTAACAAAGGGAAGGAGGTGTCCAAAATCCTTCATATACATCTGTTAGATGTGAACATGGGAGGTCTGGGGCTTGCTTTTACTCCTTTGCCTGCTTCATTGCTCTCAGCCTGGAGAGTTGGAATAGTGCTGGTGGGAGAGTGCAACGACTCACAGACTGAATCATGTCAGGAAAGCACACAACTGAATATGTAGTTGTGTCCTAACATAAAAATAAATGTGAATATAGATGCTACAGAGACATTTGCCAAAGCCTTTTTTGCAGAGATATGCAAATATGTGTGTCCTTCTCCTAATAATTAAAAAATGTGTTTGGCTCTTCAACAGTTTAACCAAAATGTATTTTTACTACTTTTAGGATGATGGATTAGGCTTAGTATCTGCTGCCATGGGAAAAGTGGAGGTAGGGGAATCGTATTGAGGTAGGATGTTGGGGAAGACACTGCAGAATCAGGCTTGCTGTCCCTGCTGCCAGCCAACAGTTCAGGGTTATAATTGCTGTAGTTTTGGTTCCTTCTCCTCCTCCCTGTAGCAGTACAGCTCCTCAGGAACATCAATGCAATCTGTCTGGCTGCCCAGGGCTCTGTCCCAGGCAGCAGAGGGAAGAGAGCCCCGGGCTGTTCTGCTGCCCCAGCAACTCCCTATGCCTCGAGTTGCTAAATGGTGAATTATTCAGCTAGCTTCAGGGGGGTCCAGTGGGTGCTGGCAGGTTCAGAAAGGCGGGGGAGGTGGCAGCTGGAAGCAGTCAGACGTGTCATTTCTACCTCTGTGCTACTGTATGCTCTCCTGATGGGGATCCCGTAAGGCGACATGGGTCTCAGAGCCTCTTTCTTACCTGTGTGGATCCTGAAGGAGCTGAATGGCTGAACTAAAATTGGGTGTCTGCATTTTTGTTTGTTAATCAAACTTTTTTTTTTTTCTCAAAAAATAGGGTTTTCTCTGGAAGCCATACCGAAGCCTGATTGAGCAGTGTATTTGGCCTGACATCCAAGCATTGACACTCTGCTGTTTAAAAGCGACCAGGGTCAAAGACAACATACATAAATATTTCTAAAGTCATACAGTCAATTTTCTGCCATCAATAGATCCTATGAATTTTGCTTATTATAGGCACAAGAAATAACAACAAGAACAAATTTCCACCCCCGCTGTCTTCAAGGCCAGGCTGGATGAGGCTTTGAGCAGCCTGGTCTAGTGGAAGGTGTCCCTGCCCATGGCAGGGGGGTTGGAACTAGATGGTCTTTAAGGTCCCTTCCAACCCAAACCATTCTGTGATTCTATGAAAATTTCTGAGGTTTTGTGTTCTTCATTTTTTGTAACTGGAAAAAGCTCACAAGTCTAGTTATCAGGCCAACATCAGATAACAAATAATCCACTTCCAACTATGAACTACAATTCATGGATCAATAGGAATGTAATTTTATGGTGAAATATTGGAAAATATTGTATATGATCTGCTGGCTGTATTTAACACTACAGCTGGTTTTGGGGGGTTTGTTTGTTTGTTTTTGTTGGTGGTGTTTTGTTGTTGTTGTTGTTTTAATTTGGGAGAAAAATTATGATTTACAACTATTTTCTGTAGACAACTATCTGTCCTTTCTGTATGAAGCACTTTCATCTTAAGTGTAGCAAACACTTTACAAACCAGCTAGGGTACACAGCAATTTTACCGAGCATGTTTGCATGGAGACACTGAGGCAAACCCAAATTGAAACCTAGATATGAAAAAGAGTCTCTGATGGAGCTTGGAACAGAGTCCTAGACTCCTCATTCTCCACTGATAATGTACTATCTTGGACTACAATTAATTTTGTGGCCATTAACATTCATTCCACGTCCTCAGAATGGCACACATCTCTGATGCAAGAGCTTAAATCTTCCAAGCAAATATTTATGTAAGAAATATTAACAATTTAACTGTGATACTGAGAGGAATAGTAGTTCAGGATTCTATTTCCTTAGAAAAAGACCAAGGACCAAACTCTTAACAGATTAAATAAAACCCCACTTTCTTCTTTGGATTTATGCTGTTTTCTGGGAAGAATTCATACAGGGATTTGTCCTTTTTTCTAAATCATGATCTTCTTTGAGGTTTATACATTGCTCTTATTCCACCCTCCTCTCAGCTAAGTGGAAACTTGATTTCCATGATGCCTTTCATCTTCCTGGACAAATAGCAGTCTCTTCTGTTGTCTTCTGCAGAAATCCCACCTGATTTCTTTCTGTCTTGAGTGGCTGAGGAAACTAGATATGCCACTTCTGATTCAGCAGGGTTCTCATATATACTGTGCTCATCCCTTTTCCTTGGTGGTTCTGAAAACAAAAATTTCCTTTGGCCTATCTTCATTCCCAGATATCTGTATTAAAGACTTTAATTCTTCTTTCATTTACAATGGCACATGCTTGTTATCCTTCACAGGACAATATTGTCTCTTAATCTGAAAGAGCTCATACACTCCATATCCACAGTAATTTCATTTTCTACAATGCCTAGAGACATCTTCAATGCAAACTTTGTAGCTGGCACATCCCTTTGCTGTGCTGCTCTTTAAGTTCCATTGTCTGCTGGGACACACGGCGGGCTCTTTCTGCTGTCACCCCATTTTCACTCCCTTCTCTCTGTGACTTTGCAGTAAGAATTCCCATTTATTCTGCTGGGAACCCAGAGTCCTTACCACAATGGAGATTGAATAGGTTGCTCTTTCAGCCCCGAACTCCACACAGACCCACGAGAAAAATGGTTTGGTTAATGTCTATGGCAAACTAATACCACGCTTGAAGATGCAAATGATGAAACGTGGTATTGAAGTGCATAAGGGCTTCCCGAGGTGGATGTTTGCTAGTGCTGGAGGATGGCCAGCCTGGGCTGCAGACTTGCTGCCGCCAGTGTTTCCTTCTTCGTGTACCATGTGCTCTGCGCTGAAGCTGAATGCACTCAAAGGGACAGCTCTAGTGCCTGTGGGATTATCTGCCCTGTTTTGGGAAGACAGAGACTTTCCATTTCCTTAACTAAGCCTAACCTCCAAAATCCAAAACCAAACCTATCGGAAAACTAATAGAGTATTTTCTCCATTTGTGACACGTGCTCTGCTCTGTGGGTTCTGCCTTCTCCACCCACTGGATAGTGCCAGGATTTGGAAAGTAAGCTCCCTAGGGGAGACCATTCAGGTATCCAGAAGAGTGGCAAGAGGAGAGGAAGAAGGTCCTAATCCCATCTGTTCCTTTGACAACACCAAAACAACCATGTAGTAGTAGTTTTTATGTTACTCCTTGGCCATGAAAGAGTCCAAAGCTTTTCAAGAAAAATGTTGTCCTGAGATGAAATGCAATAGTCTGTTGTTTTCTGTTTAAAGATCTTATCATCATCAAGATTGTTACAAAATTTGATTTCTCTGTTAGTTTCTTGGGCTTTTTAATAGAATAAAATTTTAACAGTATAGCTTCTTTCACCTTCCAGGGGTCCCAAAATCTGTACAAACAACATACGGGAATTACTTCACTCTGTGCTAAAATACAGCAATGATTTAGCATTGCAATATAAATTTTTAGAGAGAACATTATGAGAAATGTCATTTGCAGTAGAACTGCAAGGGGGACTTTGGTCTGCAGGATGTAAATTCCTGGTTGGAGTCTGACGAGGATAGCTGAGCAAACAGTCTCATAAAGCAGCAGTGTGGGATTGTCAGTGTTTCTGATCTCATTGCATCTTGTCCAGCAGCAGTGTCCTCCAGCATTGTGCTGCTGTGTGTGCTCAGCTCTGACTCAGAAAGCAGAATGTCACCTACTGAGTCACCAGTGTCCTCTGTCATCTTGAGTTTCACTGGAAATTTTTAATGCATGCGGAGAGACCAGAGCCAGTCCCAATTGCTTCGTGAATGAGCCTAATGCAAGATTTACTAGGCAGAAGCAGGACTGGATCGTGTTTGCAAGGATCCCTTTCTGGAGCAGACCTCCGCAGCCTGAGCCAGTCTCCTCTCACCCTCCAGCTACCTTTTCTCCTAAGGATCTGTTTTATCTGACCTGAGCTACTCGCTTTCATTTAGGCGGTGTGGAACATGTCGCTGCTCAGCAACTCGCTGAAGGCTGTGATCTACTATCATTTAATTTCAGTTCCTCATCAGCTCCCAATGTGCTGGTTGAGACATTAGTAATGTTTTTGCATGTGTTTATCACTCCCAGGTGTTGTGCAAATGTTATGGGGACTGCAGCTGGCTTGCGAACCAGGTAGCGAGGCTGAGGCTAGACTTCAGTAGCGGAGATGCCTGCAAAGCAGGATTTAATCTTAGCCACAGGCTGCAACCATGACTATTAGGTGAGATATCAAAAAGGTCAGTGCTTTTGAGATCAAGGCTGTGGACAAATGGCAAATCAGGGAATAAGTGCAGTGAAGGATCCTAGGTGACTTAAGGACTCATATACATTGTATGCTTAAGCCCGAAGCCACTATTGATTGTTAATGTAAGCTCACTTGTATTATAGCTTTGCACAGCAAGTGTTATTTTTTAGAATGCTAAATTCTAGTCATTTGGCCTAAAATCTCTCTCACTGTCAATGAATGTGGATTCAGTGGATAATTACACTAATTTGTTTCCAATAAATTTCAAATTAAAATGATATGGTGTGAACAGACCTGCTTGAGAATCTTGCTGTTCTGGTTCTCATTTGAAAACTTGTTTGCAATTAGGCAAGCAGTCAGGTACCCAAGGAATGTGTTTATTTATTTATTTTTACTGAAGTGGGGAGGGAAGAAAAGCTATTTCTACCCATGTGGGAAAGCCTCTGGTAATCCTTTCTGTGCAGGTGAAATTTCAGAATACAGGGATCACAGTTCACCATTAGATAGCTCTCAAATTTTCCTTTAGTATGTTGCTTAACTAGCATCAATCACAGACTATTTAGTAGGTGCAGGTCCTAAAAAAAGAAATCAGAGCCTGAAATTAGACATAAGGTGTAATCTTTAAATCTTTCCTCCCCTCCTTCCCTCCCCAGAGCCATGAGTGTGGATTTTACTTCACTTTCTTGGGGCTCTCAGCTCTGGCTGACACAGAGCAGGGGCTTTGTGTTGTACAACTACCAGAGCAGAGCAAGGTCCTGCACCACACTCCTCACCTAACAGCCCCTTGGCCACAACACTTATCCAGAAAGTTGAAAACTGAGGCTCACCTTCTTTTTTTTCCCCAAGGAAAGTGCTCCAGCTGCCTGGCAGGTGTTAACCTTGGGAAGGAAGCATTCTCCCTGCTCATGAGGGCTGCACCAGCTGCCGCGACCGGAGAGGGAACATTGTAAGTGTGAGCAAGAGTTTTTCACCTGGTGGGCAAGAAACCCACTCAGCAGGCAGAAAAGGTCACGCTGCATTTCACTGACTGTTGATACAGAACTTCTAATGTACTTTAGTTCATGCAAAAATACAGAAGCAGCTCTGGGAACTGCACAGCATTTCCTCCCCACCCAGGGTTACCAAACTGTTTTTTTCTCCCTCCTCCCCTTCCTTGTTACTGAATTGTTTTTTCTCCTTTTTTCCCTTGTTCCTTCTCATGTTATATCTGCATCTGGCCTTGCTGAGGCATCACTTTCTATAAAGCTTTTGTATAGTAGTTTTGAGTAAAATTTAAGCTAGAATTTTTCAAAAGCACAAGTAGGGGGATGGTTTAGGCCATGGTCAAACAAACACTGCTCATGCTGGTTGAAATGTTATTGCCCTGTGCTGTCTGCTGCTGGTCCTAAAAAAATGGATATAGTTTGAGGTGGTTCCAAATTCATCTGAAGCCAGCAGGTTTAACCCAGACCAGCAATACAAACTGTTCAAAACCTTCTAGGGTCAAGACTGCCTTCTACAGCACCAGATCCTGAATGAAGTTATGGTAAGGGATATCAATACAAGAAATTGTTCTGGAAATTAGATGAAACATCTGATTAAAACCAATATACAAGTGAAAAGAAGGGAGAGAGAAGATGAACTGGCAAACTGCAAAATTCTTATTGTACAACAAAAAGTCATGGGCTTTCACTGTCCTGGTACCATTAATGATAAAATGCTGGTAGCAGTTGCAATGATTTTAAATTTGTGGCAATATGCCCAAACTTCACCTAATATTTAAGAAGTGGACTATATAAACTGGCTTAGTCGTAGTGCTAGAAATGGGTCTTTTTTGTTGTTGTTGGTTTGGGGGGAGGGGAGGGGAGTGGGAGGGTGTGTTTGGTTTTTGTTTTTTTCTTAATTTTTTTTTTACTGCATACCGACAGAAAAGGAGCTATGGATATATTCCCTGGCAAAACCACCCCTCTGAAGGCAAGATGTCTTTCTGAATTGCAGAATGAGCTCCTTAAAGTAAATGGCCCATTAGTGATTGAATTCAATCATCCAGACAATAGCTCTAGCTGGCATCAGGCCGTGCAGAAAGACAGATTTTACTCCACATCGTGGGCAGTCATCAAGAGCTCTCTAGAGACAGAGTAAAAAGACAAAGATATTTGCTGGATCAACCTGAGACATAGCTGCATCATGCACAGGTACGTGCTCAACAGCCTGGATGCTAACGGGTGTGATGCTGCAGCAAGCGTGCTGGCTGTCCTGCACACCACAGCAGCTGTGTGGGACCTGCGTACAAACTGGCAGTGGGGAGGAAAGGAAGAAGTAGTCTCCCAAATTACTGCATATTTGCTGTTATCTCAGCCCTCTTGGAGTCAGTCACCTCTGTACAGGAACTGACTGCACCTCTGGTTCTGGGGTCACAATGACCTGAGCTCTTCCTTTAAGTCCTTGACACTGGGTCGATGTGTGCCTAAAGCATCACCTACAGCAGATCTACCCATCTGCTCAATGACCTCCCTCTGGGAGAGGGTGGCCCTCTTGGTTTGTATGTCTGCCCAATCTTTAATCACTGACAGTTGAAAAAAACACCACCCACCCCCCTTTTATATTTTGGTTATACTTTTGATCCAGATCACCTCACTCAGCTTGCTTAGCCAGCACAGGCAGGCAGGACTGGAAGGACAGGTGGTACTGAGAGTGTGGCAGCAATGAGGGGGACTCATGGGGAAACAAAGCAACTCCAGGCAGTGCCCTCCTACCTTCAGGTTATTTCATCAGCCACTGGTAGCAGCAGACAGGTTATTTCATCTACCTGGAGACACTGTGTCATGGGGAGATGTGCTGCAAGAGGGGAGAAGATTGAGATTACTTACCTCTGCAACTGTTTCTATGATAATGTGCTGCAGAATCAGGGTGGTGGTTGATTAAAACCCTTGATGATTCAAGAGATCTGCTGGACATCTGCTGGACACAACCGTGTGCAAAAAATTCACCCGGTTATCTGTGTCTGAAGATGGGCAGGTAACTTTACAAGGAGGACATCAAATTAAAAAGTGCTAGGAACTAGACCCATGTGCTACCTACATAACAGACACATAGACACTCATTCTGCCTAAAGGGTAAACACAAGGCTCTCGTCTCTCAAAGGTGCGAATCTTACAAGCGGTAACTTAGTGGAGGAGGTGCTGGGATACCAACAAGTAACTAGTGCTGGCGGCATCTTAAATTCACTGTTTATAGCTGTGATGCTAACACTGACATAGGTGGACTATAAACATATCCAGAGCCTACCTTATTGTGTTGGCAACAGTTTCACGTTATCTGTTTTCTTCAGTTTGAACACACAAGCCAGCTGGCCTTCTGAGTCCACTCCCATGTCTTTTCTAATTTGACAGGGAAGTGGTTCAATCAATTAAAAAATATGATTCACTGTAAAACATGTTTTATCTCTGTTGCATGACAGTGTCCATTTAAATAGCCACAGGCATTTGGGTCCAACATATTTGTGTAGAAAGATCGTGTAGGAAAAAAGAATGAGCTGACCATAAAAAAACTACCATTTCACCACAAAACCCTTCAGGTTTTCTTTGTAGGCAACAAATCACCCTGTGTGGACAATAACTGTGCCACAGGTGCAGCTCTCCATTGTCATCCACAAGTAGCCTCTCTTTGTAGGTGTGATTGTAGGATAACATGCCGCAAAAAAGACTGGCTTGGGCTTCCATGTTTTTTATTAGAGGAACTTGAAGGATTGAGTTGGATCAATGGAGTCAGTTTTAATTAGGATGTAATAGTGAGTGTCAAAAGCTGCCAGACTCTGGCTCAAGCAGAATAAGAAAGGATCAGCAGCCAACCTCAAAGGTGAGTGAAAGAGCAAAGTCTATAGAAGACAGGGATTTTGAGGGAAGTGAGAACATCACTGATAAGGTTTAGGAAAAGCCAAAGAGCAAGGAAGTAGGCAGCACACAAACTGGGATCTTCACACAAAAATGACAATAAGCATTTTTCCCAAGTTGTTCTGTAGATGCTGAGTATATTACCAATGCAATCAGCTGCACCTCAGTCTGGATCCTTTTCTTGGTGTAGAGTGACTGCCTTCAGGTTATATTCATCTAAGACAGAAACATTAGATAGTGCCAAAACATGAAGTGAATTTTGATAAGCGTTTGCTTTTAAAAGGTTATACAGAATTTGATTGCAATCAGCAGCTCAGGGTATGCTAGTCATTTTCAGACACCTTCCATATGCTTTGATATTTGACTGTAGGTATATGCACAGTCAGAATTTTAGTATGTAATTTAGATGTTCATACACAAATTTTCAGACCTTGATTTCAGTCCCTCTCCTTGATTAAAGCCCATGTATTTCACTAGTCATTTACTCAGTTCTATAGTAATGCCAACTCTATGCCTTTTGGCATATTTCTCTAGCTATCATGTAGCATTTCTGATAGAAAATTGTCCAACCCTTTGTAAAATATATGTTGAAATATGAACTCATGTTTCATTTTTATCTTGTGGAATCAGAATCTGTCACATGTGCACTTGGAATATTATTTCTTTTAACAAATAGTTTCATTTCCTTTAATGATAAATCTATTATTCTACATGGCAGTATTGGCCTTATTTACTTAATGTTCTGTATCCCTTAAAGTTCTGCCAGAATAAAACCACACCTTTATTTGCCATTATAACTAAGTATTTGAAAACTACATCAGAGTTTGGGTGCTTGCTCCTGATAAGAAAATAAATAGGTGATTATTAAAATTAAGCAAAAGGCAAATGCCTTCAGAAGGTTGGGAATTTTGTTATCTTACTTTACAAAATGGTAAGAGAAATCAAGCTGCCTGATGGGCTTCCAGCCAAATGGTTATCATATTATAACCACATGGGTCAAATTGCCTAATCACTTCATATTCAAACATACACACATAGAACAAGATTTTTTCCGTTTAGAGAAAAACGTGATATATTAAGAATCTCAGAATAGTCTGTATTTATTCATTTCAGTGTAGGGGGTGGTTCATGATATATTTTGATATTTGGCTGTGGAAATGTATCTTTTTATAGCTGCAGCTATGATGCTTTGAAGAAGTTCTTGCCCTTTAGCTTACTCTCAATATTAATCACTGCCATCCTTTTGGAGATGACAACCCCAATACTGTTGGTGGAGCTACTTGTGTAACTCCCCATTTCAGTCAAGATAAGCTACGTTAACAAAGACCTAATATTTAACTTTCGTAAAGCTTTTGACATAGTCTCCCACAGCATTCTCCTGAAGAAACTGGCAGCTTATGGCTTGGATGGGTGTACTCTTCACTGGGTAAAAGAAGGACCGGATGGCTGGGCCCAAAAAGTTGTGGTGAATGGAGTCAAATCCAGTTGGTGGTTGCTCACAAGTGGTGTTCCCCAGGGAACTGTACTGGGACTGTTCTGTTTAATATCTTTATCAGTGCTCTGCACGTGGGGATCTAATGCCCCGCCAGCAAGTTTGCAGGTGACACCAAGTTGGGTGGTAGTGTTGATGCACTTGAGAGTAGGAAGGCTCTACAGAGGGATCTGGACAGGCTGGACCATTGGGCTGAGGCCAAGTGTATGAGGTTCAACAAGGCCAAGAAGGCAATGAAGGCAAGGCAATGAAGGTGGTGAAGTCCTGTGCGGAGCAGCTGAGATAACTGGGGCTCTTTAGCCCTGGAGAAGAGGAGGCACAGGGGAGAGCTTATCCCTCTCTACCACTACCTGAAAGGAGGTTGTAACAAGAGGGTGTTGGTCTCTTCTCCCATGTAACAAGCCATAGGACAAGAGGAAATGGCCTCAAGTTGCACCAGGGGATGTATGAATTGGATATTAGGAAACATTTCTTCAGTGGAATTTGTCTGGCATTGGAATGGGCTGCCCAGACTGGTGGTTGGGTCACCATCCCTGGAGACATTTAAAAAACGTGTAGATGTGGTTGTCAGGGACATGGTTTAGTGGTAAACTTTGTAGTGATAGGCTAACGGTTGGACTTGATGATCATAAAGGTCTTTTCCAACCTAAACCATTCTATGATTCTAAATAGGAAGAACCTTTTAGGAACACTGTTTCACATTTAAGGGGAGTGGGAGTGGAAATGCAGTGAACCAAGGAATGGAAGAACAACAAATTGAAAAGGCTTATCTTAAGCTTAATTCAATCAGGCTATTCTCTGGTGTCAACAGTTTGCCAAAGAGGGCAGTAACAGGTATAAGAACAAAGTTATTTAGGAACTTCAAAATCTGAGTAACAGGAGAATATAAGGGCAATTATCAACCATTCTTGCAAAAAAAAAATTTAGGTTTTTGTCTCATAAAAAAATAAATATATCAGAGGAAAAGTCAGTAGAAGGAAAAATAGAATCAGCATGAATGCTTGAAGCAAGAGCTATATCGAGGAAGTGAACAATATGCAGTTCCTGATACTGTCTGCTTAAACTTTACAGAGGCTGCAGAAGCCTGCCTATGGGAGCTCACCACTGCACAAGGCCCTGGGGTTCTTTCCAGCAATAATATGTCCTGAGTTTTTCCTCTAATTTTTCAAACAATAATCATAGAGGGCAAAAAGGCAGCAAACAGCTGTTGTAGGATGGCAGATGATATTTATACATTTTTGATTCTGAATGATAATGGCAAGGGGCTAAATCCTGCCCTTTTTTACACGTGTCTGGGTCCCATCAGAGTTGTCTCAGCATTGTTAATAAGACTTAATTCTCCTCTTCTACATTTGCTTTGTGGTGTGAGTAAAACAGAGTAGAGGTCAGCACAGTTTAGGAGAGAAAGGGAAGAGAAGGCTGGGAAACCATGGAGCAGGGACTGACAGAGTTTCAGAGGGAGAACTGAGAAGGAAGAATTGAAGTTTGGGGGTTTTATCCCCTCTTACTCCTTCTTTGTTGCTGTACACACACTTTCAACATTCACAGATCTGCACCATACCCTTCCCTGCATCTGCCTATAGCCATACTTAAGCCTGTCTCCTGGAAGAAACTCCATTTACTGTTTCCCCTGCCTCCCTTCTCACTCTCCAGCTGCCTCCAGCTCTCACCTAAGTCTGCAAATGGGATAGATCTGGGTTCACTTCTGCTGTAGAATGGTAAAAGATGGGCCACAGCTGATAAACCTGACAAAGCGATTGCTGCTCCAGCAGAATTTCGTTGAAGGCTGGTGACTGTGATTTCCCACACTCCACCTATAAGGGCAGGAGCAGCAAGTTTAAGAAAGAGTTTGGAACTGGTCATTCAGGAGACTTACAGTGAAGGCAAAGTACAGCTTGCTAAAGTAAATAGGGGAAAGGATCACAAAGAGAAAAAAAGGAGGAGTAGGGGGGTGGATCTTATGCGTTGTGAGATTGCTTGGTAATAGAAATGGCTTGTGGACCATGGGAGGATTTGGAGCATTTGTTCATTCATTCTTTACATCCTAATTTCCTAATTTTCAAAAGTGTTCCTATTTGTAGTTGAAAATGTATCAGTATAAATTAAAAATGTAACACTTATTCACTAGGCTAAAGATAATGGATAACATTTAACCTGAAACTTCCCAAGCAAGAGAAACAAAGATAAAGAATTTTAAATGGACAGGCAAGGGGAAAACTGGGATCACATGATTTAAAACAAAAAAAAAGCTAATAGGTGATGTGTAATAGGTGATGTGGCATACCTCATTCATTCAGAAGAACTCTGGAAGACCCAGAGTTAATCCTTGGAGGTCAAGCAAAGGTGAAGGAAATCACTATTTGGACCAACACCCTGCAAAACTCAAAAACCCATCACGATGTTGTTTAGAGCTACTATTCTTACTTTGCTGAGAAAGGCTTTCTGGAAGATACAGTCTCCACTTGGATTATTTGGATCCAAGTCACTTTTCTTAAACATAATAGTTGAAAGCGAGCCATAGTTTCATGTGAGCCATTGAATTAATTAAGATTTGAAACTTGAGGAGGCCATAAATGAAGGTGGATAACAATGTATGCATAACTTCTCTTCTTTCCCCTCTGACTAATTCCCAACAAATCTACAAAAAGCAGTGAACTTTTAATTAACAGGCTTTACTTCACCTTGATATTCCCAGGCTGACATTTGGTTGGTCTTTCATCTATCTTGCCCTGTTTTTCCTATATTCTTCACATTGATTTGATCCATTTTCAGTAAAGTATGGATTGAAACACGTTAACAACAATGATGGTTTTTCTTGTGCTACTAAATCAAGAAAGTAGATTCAGACTTTAGATTAATAAGAAGGCTGTTCACCCTTATCAGGTAGAAGGGAGAAATGGTAATACAGTCCACATGGATGCCTGGAAATTTCAGTGAGAGTTTAGGATATGGAGTATGAGAATGGACAGGCAGCTGGACCATTATTTTCTACTTCTAGAAAAGCAATGCAGACAAAGGATCTACACCTATAAATATAGAGTCCCAGCCAGAATCAGGGCCTTGCCTTTGGAAGGTTAAAGGAGACAAGCAAATTGAACTAGGACCAACAGTAACCTCAGTACTATTCAAACTGGGGAAACTTAGCACTAACAAAATGGGCAAAGCACAAAAAATATAGTGTTCTATGATAGACCTGATTAATTAGAATGCATTTCAGTTTGTTTCTTGTAATTATAATTATTATATCATTACATGTTACCATGTCTTTAATACTGAGTTAAGTATTTTATATAATGTTATATCATTATTGCAATATGCATGTGCTTTATAAAGATTTATACATTTGTCAAGACCTCACATGTGCAAGAGGTCAGACAAGAGGTGTGGGCCAGGTGCTGAGGACAGGATTTGCAGCTAGGGTGGAAGCTGTTGAACCTGGCAATAAAGAAGGAGTAGCAGAGGAGTGAAACCTGGGATTGTCATGGAGGCAATTATGCCACTGCAAGAACCATAAGTGCAGGAAAACTACCAAGAAGGGGAAATGTACGCACAAATAGCTGCAGCAGAGCACACCACTGCAGGATTATATGGGTGAAGTTGTAGCTCTTTTTAATTCAGCATGAATTATGCCCTTGAATTCAATGTAGCAAGAATGTCCTCCTTTCCTATCAATGCTACTTTGTTTGCCTGCTAAAGAAGTGCTGTTAAGTTTTGCTAAGTTTTGTATTTCTACTTTTCAAATCTTCAGTAAATTATAAAAAGAAGCAACAAAAATTTTAAATGAAAGCACACAAAGTTGCTGAGTGACTGGCTATACATCTATCACACCGTTTACAAAAGCTAAGTACTGAAAAAAACAAAGAAATGAGTAGACAATATAGTAAATCCTTACACTTCACCCATCATAAGCAGATTAATTACCTGTATCAAGAGCAAAACCATTAATTCTCCATTGCAAAACAACTCTGTCTCAGGAACAGTAGGATTTTAATATACAATTTTCATTTTGCCATCTGATATTTTTAAGTGACAGCATTGATAAGGAAGACTGTTAATAAGCTTTGTTTAAATAACTTTATTCTTTCAGAATTATTTTTAATTTATAAATAACAGGAAGACCTTGATAACAGAATCGACCATGTCCTTGGCAAGAATAGGTAGAAACCAAATGATTCAACTGAGAACCATTTTTTGTAACTTACACCTTCCTTTTTTAACTAGGAGTTTCACAGGAATAAAAGAATCTTGGAGTATTAGGCAGTTTGTTTCAAGAGATTATTGAAATTATTGCTCTGTTTTTCCTTTTGTCTGAGCTAAGAATTTCAATATCCAAGGTTATATCAAAACAGCTGTCTTCAGTATATGTCTGTAATGCTGTGATTACCTGTAAGACCCTCCATATCTTTGTCTTATTTTTCTGATAAATCTCTCTCCTAACACAGGAAAAAGAAAATTATGCAAAATCTTAACTGTCACATATCTATTAAATTTCTTATTTTTGTGGTTGCTAACGGGAACAGGATGTTGTGCTGTTTGAACAAATCCCTAGAGAGTGAGATAAAATACTTCCAAAAAGATATGAATTGTTCCTATTAATCTCAATGGCATGTTAACTGTGTTATAAAGTAAAATGGATACTGCTGTTTAGCCTTTCTTACATAAGAACAAAGTTATGAAGTGTCTATCAACTAAATTGATAGACATAAAATGAAAAAAGAAAGGGCATAATTATGACTATACCTGTGGAACTTGTCTACACATGGCTTCAGCAAACAAGAGGAGAGTCCAGAACAAAAGCAGATTAAAAAATGAGGCACCTTATATAAAAATAAAGAGAAAATTCACCACTGGCACATTTTTGATACAGAAAAGAAATCACATAATTATCCAGTAGAAGGGCTCTACGTTTATTTTCAAGTTCTTCTGATTCATGAAGTGTTAGCTAGGATCAATACAAGTTGCATAGATGACAACACCTGTTTATGAAAATTAAAACTATGTTCTTAAGGAGTAAGAGACCTAAAGGAAATGGAAGTTAACCTATCCAAGAATTTGAGTCCAATGGAATTCTGACAACAGCCTTTAACTACCAAACTGGAGGATGAACAAGTAACTTCAGCAAACCAAAGAAGCTACTCTGTCTTTAAGGTGTAATTTGTTTTGCAAACTTGACTACGTAAATGTTGCCCAGAATGATTTCTAATTTTTAATGTTTGTCAAGAGTTTTTGATGAAAAGCTTATTGGCCACATCAGCAAGAGAAAATCATATCAGATTTGCAGTGCTGTAAAATTTTAGAACTTTTGTGGAAACTAACGTGAAAACTTTCCAGGTTAACAAAGGGATCTTCTTAATTTGCATAAATTATTCATTCAAACCTGATGATATAACAAACTTCGCAAGGCAATGACGCCTTTCTGCAATGAAGAACTTAAGTTTTGAATCCAGAATCTCTGGCACTGCTACTTAGGTAATAATCTATCAAATAAAACTCATTAAAAATATCTAACAATATAGGGAAGTAATTTATTGAATTATTCTTCCTCCCACCCCTTCTCCTTGAAGGGCTACACTCATGAATAGCTCTTTTTAGATGGTGTACCTATTTGTGTCACATAAAAACATTTAACAAGCTGAATAAAGACAGTCCTAAGCCTACAGGAAGCCTGTGATACCTCTGGCTTTCCAGAGAACATGGAGGTAATAACCCTTTGTCCTTTACCTCTACCCTTTTGTCTGATATTTTGTTAATGCAACAGGACTTGTATAGTGTTGTGTTTTATGTTACAAGAGTATCATTTTGCATAATTTTAAGTGACAGGATAACATTACATCTTTGTGACATATGTATTGAAATTTAGAGGACTTCTTCATTTTGTGAAGACTTCAGGGATAACATAGAAGCAGGGAGATAGATGACAACACTGAGCTTGTGCACAGGTAACTTTTGAGCACCCAACTCTAATCATGAAATTCAACATGCCGAGTTCAGTGCCCAACTCCCCGAAGTTAAGATAATTCAGTTCTCTGGGAGGGGATACACAGTAAGTGAATATAAAGAGCTCCTTCAATTGAATGAGGTACACCTCTACACCCAGTTGGAGTGGCAAAGAGAGGGGTCTCTGAATGTGGTTCCTGAACGGGTGTCTTAAATCAGGTTTTGGATGTGAGCATCCATGATGGACCATTGCCCTCTTGTTGGTCTCATGGTCTGGTTACAAGTTCAAAAGCAGAGACTCCAGTTATGTTATGTTATGTTATTGCACAATTTGAAAAACAGTCTCAGAACCTGCAGAATTCAAGGTGACTATATAAGCCTGAAAACATTTTAAAAGGAAGAAACAATTGTTTTTTGAAGATCTGTCACAGAACTGACACGCTTCACCCCACAGATCTGTATACTGCATACAGTACTTGGTGTTCATGTTGATCATTTCTCCAGATGCTTTAACAACTTGTAGGATGTTAATAATTCCACCTTAGGATTCAAAGAATTGGGATGAGATTTAATATTCCACCTTGCTCCTTTAAAATTGTTACTTTGGTTGCTTTTTTTTTTCCCACATTAACCCTTGGTATATACTGAAGTGTATTACTGATACTGGCAATTCAGTGCCAGAGGATTCCCCATCCGCAAAACCACTCATATAAAGTAAATGGAAGTCATTCCCCTCATACAGAATGTTTTTAAATAGTAGAGATATTGATTATCATGCTTTCAATATCAATAGAATAATATAAAAAAATAGGGACTGACAAAAAATACTTGAAAAATAGGGAGCTAGTGCTCTATGCATTTGTTTTCAAAATATTCTAATGATCCCAGGTATATCAGTAATTTTGATAATTGATTTAATTGCTTCTGAATTTCCCATTGTAAGCTCTTCAGGGGATAGAACTTAGGGCTCTAGAAACATGTGCTTTTCACGACAGTCACCATGTGTAACCAACATTTCTTGTTTGCAGATTAGATCCTTTTCCCCATCCCCGAACAATTACCAGACTTTTAAGGATAATGGAGTCTTCCAAAGACTGTTAGGAGTTCTTCAGGCCTCAAAGCATCCTATCTTATTAACAATTAACACACCTTCCTTTTGGGGGATCAAGCTCTTGTATCTGTTTTCATGGCTTTGGTAGAATACAATCCATGTGTTAGGGCCATAGACATGAAGCATAAAGCCTGTGTACTTCCTTCCGCTCTCCTTAAAAATCTCTTATATTTCCATAGATTAGTTTATTTTGAGGCCGCTTAAACTAAACCAGCAATTTCTGTCCATCTTTTAGAATTGCTAGAACTGTGGATAATTCCAGATGTCTTCAGCTAAAGAAAAAAAACCTTCTCCACCTCTTTCAGATGACATACATGACAATGTCGCATTTACTGAGGACCCAAAACCCTCAGAGAACTTGCAGTCTTCAGCCACTGTAAAACTGGAAAAGCCCCTCCCTAGATCAGCAGTGCTGAATAAATCCTAGTACTTGGTGCTACGCAGCAATCCTGCTAGTTAGAACAGTGGCACAGCAGGGCACAGAAAATGTGTTGCTGATCTTTTCTACAGAGGGAAGATCATACATCATGACCAATTTGGGTGGAGATTTCAGCTCTAGACCTTCTCTGTTGGTCAGAACCTGTCATGAGAACAATATTCTTCAAGTCTGGTCCTTCTTTTGCAATTCTGTACGACAGCATTATAGATGAATTTACTTTAGCCCTAGCAATTTTAGTACTGAATGCAATTCAGCCTGGTTTGGTAATGACAGCTGCTGAGATCACAGGTACTTAAAAACTCTGGTCCCTTTTCGGGAGATTGTGCCACCAGCATCCAGCTTGGCAGAGCAATGGGAAATCAGACCTGCTTAAGCTTTGAACCAGAAACAAGATGCCTTTGTGTCTTGGGGAAAAAATGGTGTCAGGGCAGATGTCCCTGCCCTACCTCTGCCTGTGGAAGAGGCCCTTTTCCAGCAAAGAACTGGAGAGCTCCTACAACTACACCACCAACCCTCCCATCCCCCCATGCCCCCCTCCCTGGTGCCCTAACAAGCTATATAACCACTTGGTGCTGAAACAGGATACTCTTTCAAGAAACTGAGACCCCAGACAGCAAGTTGAGAGGAAAGCTGATGACAATGTGCTGTGAGAGTGATTGGTCTGTCTATGTATAGACATATTTTTTTACCTTCTGTGACCATTATACTTCAGCCAGCCCTGGCACCTTGCTCTTCTAGGGGTGCTAACTATCCAGTCTTCTCTCTGTCAGGGTTAACAGCACGCCTGCTAACAGTTTTTAGTCTTTCACAGTTGCTAACTACCCTTTACCTCTCAAGTTGCTGAGCTGATCAGCAATTTCGCGAGACCTGATGAGGATGTCGCGTGCTTGAGCATTGTGTATGTTTCTTAGATGATTTTAAATTAAAAAAAGAAAGGAAAGGAAAAATATATTTGCCTTCTCGTACCCCCTCGATTCTCAGATGCACAGGGTAGACAGAAGCACAGAGACAGCCAGGGTGCGGGGGCTTGGCCGATGGGGATGCGCCCCAGGGATGCGCTGGGGGATGCGTGTCCGGCTGCGAGGCGCCGGGATGGGTCTCTGTCCCCCAGCGTTGGGCTACCTGTCACTTCTAATGACTTCTTCTCCAGCTATTCCTGTGTCTGAGCAGGATGGCCTGCAGGTGGCCTAGCAGCTAGCTGTCTCCCAAGCTGCCGGGGATCTGGCGACGTGTGTGACCTGAATTGCAGCGCCCGGGCCGTGGGCCCTGCTTTACATGCAGTGTGCGTAAGCAAGAGGCACCGAGCAGCCCTGCTGATACGGCTGTTGTGTAGCAGTTATTGCTTCAACACATTTAGACACAGCACCTCGGTAATTTGTCTCGACGTGATATCATCTTTTGTCTCAGCAAACTGACCCTTTTATCTGTCTTAGTTCTGCTTTTCTCTTAGCGCTTCCCGTTTTGTGCCGGCAGTGACAACGGGCAATGGCACGGGAGGGAAAATGAGAATATTCAGACGGCGATAGCAGAAATAATAACTGGCTTCAAAGTTATTCACTGTTTTGAGGTGGTTTTGGATTTTTTGTGTTTTTTTCTTTTTTAATTGAAGCATCTAAGAAATTCTGCCTGTGTTACATGGTTCTCCTCATTCAGCTATTTGAAAAGTACCGTGGATCTCACTTAGGAGGTGACATGCAAAGGCTAGATTATAGCTCCCTTTCAAAGCACTGCTCTGCGTAACAGTTGCACTTTGAAATATTTGGGTTTAAGATTACGAATATATATTTCTCCATATAGAGGCATGTAGAATGGGATATTAGAGTAGGTATTGGGTTTTAATTGTCCTAATTGTCTTTGTGAGCTAATTGTTCCTTTGCACATGTAGCTAGAATGCTGGGAGTGATGTAGGTGGTGTCTTCCTGAAGGGAATTTTCTGTCCCTTTCTGCTCATGCCCTGCTGAAGTACACCCTACTGTTCCCCAATAGAGGAGTCATTGGAGAGCAGCAGAGACCGACTCTCATGCTGAGGAATTTCCCTTTTGCAGTACAGACAGTTTATAGTGGCCGTGACAATGCAAACACTGCAAAATGAGATAATTTAAGTCGTCTCTGCTTCCCTCTCCTGTTGACCCTGAAACATTATGTGGGAAATGGGGAGAGTTCAAGAAACCAAAAGAGAGCAATCTTTCACAGTAACAGTTGAAGAGTTTTTTATTTAACAACTGAATAATACAGCACCGTAAGTAAATAAAAAGTAATGCAATAGAGATTTGATATGGAAAATTAATATGCAACAGTGACACCAAATACGTACCAATAATGATAATGTGAGTATAGCAGCGAAGAAAAAGCAAAAAACCAGAGAGGAAGATACTCTAGATTGAAATTAAGATTATGTCAAAGAAACTAAGAAAGGAGTTGCTAAGTTGAATTTTCATCTAATTTGTATTCAGCAATAAAATTTCAGGGAAAGGTTGAACAAGGAATGCTGAACCCCTTTACAGTTATCTTGGTTAATAAACAGAACTTTTCAATCTATAGAAATTAATCGGATATAATCAATCCACATTAGCTCAGATGAGCAAAGGCAAAAATTATTTTTGTTGGCTACTTGCCAGCCAAGCTGCTTTTTTTTATGCCAAGAATGTCCCACCTCATCTCTGTCTTGCACCTCTGACATTTTCTAATCCTGTAACTTTCACTTAGGCTAATGCTAAATTGACCTAAACTGCCAGTAATAGTAACTCACATATGTTAAACTACTATTCATATTCTTACCCTGTTATATCTCTCATGTTTATCATATGTGGTATCCTGTATTATCATAAATTAAATACTACACCTAGGCCATCTGAAAGAGTTAGGATTAAATGATAAGTCTACACTGTTCCACAAAGAAGATTTTAGGCTTTGGGCTGGAGAGTATGTCATAATAATAATAATGATGATATTAATATGACAGTTTTTACTACTTGCTTGTTTTGGTTTTTTTCCCTTCTGACTGTAAATTGGTAGTTTGCAGGTAGAATTTTAAAAGTGGTACCATGGAGTCCTGTGGCACATTCTTCCTCCTTTTTTACTGAGGACATGTTAAAGGAGTTATTGGCAGGTTTCAAGAGTGTCAAGGGATTTGTCAGGAATAGTTTCTGTGGACCTTTTTTCTTTTAACCATTCTTCAGTAAAGTAAGGACTGAAAATAATATGAAAATGGCTCAAATAAAAAGTATTACTGTGATGAAAAAGGTTATAAATATTATAACACATATGAAAATGTTGAAAGCAAATATTTCCAACTATTCATTTTAGGAACTTGGATAGGGGAAGCCTTTTTCTCCTCCCTCCTTCCTCTCACTCTCCTTCTCTGCCTGTTTATTTCCATTGTACCAGAAGAATTTGAATCTCCATAGTTAAGGTTAAGTAGTGTTTTTCAGATGATTTTCCAGTCAGGGGATGAAATTCTGTTTGTCTCTATGCAATATTGTGCTGGGAATGTGATTGTCAGAGTCTAAAGCCAAACTGTTTTGCAAAACATGGAAAAATAAGAGAAACTGGAAAAAAGTGCCTTAATTCCTATCCCCAAAAGGCTGCATAGCTACAGAAAAAAAAATTACTGACATCTGCAGATCTAAATATAATTTAATTTTATGTATTCATTTTATTAATTAATTTTAAATATTGCATGTAGCCAGGAAACTGAGGCTGATGGAGGAAAATACCATGACAGTGTTTTGGGATGAGAAAGCAGCAGAAGCAAGTGGGTCACGGGCAAGCAGAGTTCAATAAACAAAAGCATATGTGCCCTGCAGTGCCTCTTGCCTTTCCCTCCAGCAGAGTCTGGCTAGCGAACCTTAGCGGCGCAGCGCTGGGCCCGGGAGTGAGCACTTCTGACCTTCATCAGAGCAAAAAGCTGCTGACGGCAGGGCACCTCGGAGGCTGCCAGGTGCCCTCTTGCACCTACTTCTGGCGCTGCTGGAAGGGGGAGGTGGTGGGGACCAAGCGTGTCACCACACACAGCCCGTGTTCTGCAGGACGATGGGGAAGGAGCTGAGGTTTTCCCCTTCTCTCTGGGTTTGCTTCTGCCTTTTGGTGCCTTTTGGAGGGATTTGGCTGAATTTGTTGAAACAGCATCTCTCTCAAGGGAACTCCAGCTGGGGAGGAGCAAAGGTGCTGGCATCACCCATCTTCAGGTTCCTGCACTAGCTGGGACAAGCATTTTTATACCCCTTCCATGGCTACATTGCTGAATGCTTTTATACTGATGTATAAAACTGTATTTTTACACCACGTATTACAACACATATACAGTTTTAGATATATAACGTGCACAGGATCGTGGTGGATATGATTTCATGAACAAAATACCATGGATAAGGTACGTGATAAATACGATTTCTTCTGTAACTGCGATTTTTTACAAAAATACGTGAGCGTATTCATGCATATACATTTAGGTAAACCAGTATTGACCCTTTATGGGCATATTTAAATGAATTTATGATCACTTCATTATTTCTTAATTCAATTATGAGTAAACATGGATTTTTGAAGGCAGAGAAACCACTGGATCCTCCAGTTTTCCACACAGCAAAAGCCATCAATTCCCATATCCAGTCTAAAACCAGAGCATACCTTTGAAGAAGATACCTGATGAAAAAATTTTCAAGGATTATAGATCCATTGTGCCCCTTGTTTACTTTGTTACCAGGGGGAGTCACATTTCCATTCTAGCGTTACCATTTGTCCTTAGGCAACCTCTTTATGCCAAGCATGGTAGAAAACACTCCTTCTCCCCACTTTCTTTCTGGTTTCAGCTAAATCTCTGTAAGCTGAGTATAAACCAGTTTAATTAAAATGGTGTGTTTTAGTTGAAATTGGACTAACGTGTCTAACTAAGGGGTGTAGTTTAGCCCAAACAGTCTAGATTGCCAGGCTTGCCATGGTGATGCTGTTTTGGTGGGCTGGTGAGAGCCGCAGGAGCTGACCTGCGTGTGGCTGGCGTGGAGGAGGCAGAGCTCACACCCACACACTGCCGACGCTGAATGCCCCCCCGGGCTGTCTGCCTTAGCCTGCCCCAGCTGCACAGGGGTTTTGCCAGCGGTTGAGGAGAGGTACGTGTCCTTCCCCAGGCACAGACGGAGAATAAGCAGAGAAAGAGTTACTGGAGCTGAAGTGCTGTAACTCATTAGCTGCCATAATTCGATTTACTATTTGAATTCTACTAAAGTCTCCCCCGGGAAAAGGTGTGTTTTTAACCATGTTACCATCCTTTTGTAGACACACAAATTGTAATTTAATACCCATCAATTGCCTGGTGTTAGGTTCCTCACTTACAATTACTTAGATTGGATGAAATGTGTCCAAATGAATAGTGCTTCATCTATTCTGAGATTGTAATGCATTAAAAACATCTTTTGTCTTGGCAAGGCAAAGGTTAACTTTAATTTATAAAATATACTATAAAGTGTGTGTGTCGAAAAGACCTGTGCAGAGGAGTTCCCTGCCTATACAGACAGTGTTTTTGTCAAATCTGCAGACAGCAGGAGTGAAATGTTACTACTGCAATGGTGTGAATGTTTCTTTTTTATTCATAAAAAATAGCAACCTCTCGGATGAAACAGAGTCTACAAATGAATGAACGAACAAGCGATAAGAACAAACCCCCGTGAACTGCTGAGTTTTTTATGGCTCGGTTCCCAACTATTTTTAATTTTCTCCCTGCTGGAGACTGCGTCTCCTTAAGAGAGCTGGCAGAAGGGATCGCCTGTCCACACTTCTGCTGCGGCAGGCACAGTCTGGTGGGGTAGCTGAGATTTTTCTTCCTTCCCTGCACAAGCCAGGCTGTTGGCGCTGGCCTGGCCGCTGCAGCGACGCGTCCTCCTTTCCTGCTTGCTCTGCTCAGGGAGAGGTAACCTCTGCAAAAGGTGAGACATACAGCTGGGGGAATAACTGCGGGAGCCACCAGGGTTTATCTACAGGAACCTCTCTTTCCTGCCTTCTGAAATGGGTTTTCTGCAAGGAAAGGATTTTTTTTTCAATGATGTATTTACATTATGTATTGTCCTGACATATCAAGCTAGTGAAATTCCTAAATTAATTAACAAAATTCAGGTTACTAAGTAGGGGAACTACTTTTAGTTCCTAAACTCAAAATACTTAAAAACTATTTTAGAGAATATTTACATTTCAGCTCATTTTGGCGGCAGAGATCCTTGTTAAAGGTTCATTTAAGACACAGCCCTAGAAATGCAGCTCTCAGCAATGAGGTAAGTCCTCCCTGTGTCTACCACAAGTCAAATACATACGCTCTTTACGGTTTTAACTCAATTAAACTGTGTCATCTCATATATACCAATTAATGGTCAGGGATCCATCCTCTTCTGCATCCTGAGAAGCAGCAGATGGGAATCAGTTCATTCCTGACTTCTGGCATTGTTCTTCAAATTTCATCCAATGTTTCATTTTAATGCTGTGTAGAAACCTCAGTCTCACCTCAGAGCACTATTATTCTGACCATGATACTTGGACTATGACAGAAGCTTGTTTTATCTTCTCTTACTTGCTCTGATACTCTCTTCCTCCTTCCTCCTCCTCCTCCTCCTCCCTGAGCCACTTCACCCCCTCCCCCTAACCTCACTCCAGATAACTGAGCTTTTACAGTCTTGCTGCTAGTATTTCACATTTCGGAATCCTCTCACTGTGTGGTCCTTAAAATCCAACTTGTCCTGTGTCCAGTGTTTCCCACCTTGGACCAAAATCTGCCCCCCTCCTGCAAACAAGGCTTGGGGAAGAGAAGAGCACAGTCCAACGTGGCAAAGTTTGTAACTCCTACCTCTCGACTGTCCCGGCCCATGTCAGCCTGCCCATCGCACCCCAGC
The DNA here is from genome assembly GCF_000690775.1 of Eurypyga helias. Classification (NCBI taxonomy): domain Eukaryota; kingdom Metazoa; phylum Chordata; class Aves; order Eurypygiformes; family Eurypygidae; genus Eurypyga; species Eurypyga helias. Next base: position 9,583 of record NW_010257060.1, on the reverse strand, counting down.
GGCATTATGCTCTGTTGGCTCGATGCCACGTGGCACCCGAGCTTGCTGCCCACCAGCCAGAGCTGCCTGCAGTGGTGGGCAGGCTCTGCCCAGCTCAGCAGCGCTGGGACACACAGAGCAATCATAGAATTATAGAATCACAAAATGGTTTGGGTTGGAAGGGACCTCAAAGACCATCTAGTTCCAACCCCCCTGCCATGGGCAGGGACACCTTCCACTAGACCAGGTTGCTCCAAGCCTCATCCAGCCTGGCCTTGAACACTTCCAGGGATGGGGCATCCACAGCTTCTCTGGGCAACCTGTTCCAGTGCCTCACCACCCTCCCTGTGAAGAACTTCTTTCTGATACCTAATCTAAACCTCCCCACTTTCAATTTAAACCCATTACCCCTTGTCCTGTCACTACAGGCCCTTGTAGAAAGTCCCCCCCAGCTTCCTTGTAGCCCCTTCAGGTACTGGAAGGCTGCAATAAGGTCTCCCTGGAGCCTTCTCTTCTCCAGGCTCAACAAGCCTAATTCTCCAATTGGCTTGTTCTCCCAGTTTCCCCCCCAGTGGCTTCTGGGGCAACGCAACAGCAACACTGTTAAATCCGGGATTTGAAGGCCAGGGATAAGACGTGTGGTGGGGAGGAAGAGGGGAAGTTTGCTCCCCGATGGATGTGATATGCTTTCAGAATGTTCATAAGCTTTGTTTTGAGCTTTCTTTTGTTATTTTGATAATAAATGAGCATCTGTATATTTTTTCGTCTTCCAATTCATATGCAGATGTACGTACAGCAGAGAGGTCAAATGCTGATAAAATCCCCAAAACTGGAGGACTTGTGGTTTGAACATTTTATTCGTTATAAGCTCAAGGTATTTGTTAATGGTGTCAGCACTTTGACATTTTTCTCTTTCCAGGGTGTTGATTCACATTTTAATATATAAGTAGGGATGTGTCAGGTAATGGAGGGATGGAGGAGGTTTCCCACCTCAGGGGATGCAGGCTGTCTTCTGTGCGGTTGGATTTTTCAAAGGCTCTGAACACTCCACTTCTAAAAATTATAACCCTCTTCAGATGTCTCAAAATCAAAGGGCCACTGAAGGAACTATAGGCTATTAATTTATCTCAGTTTTTAATTAGGTGAAATTGCACTTTAGCCTTTTCCAGCCTGTGAGACTTTTGACTGTTTCCTTTGCATGTCTCTCAGCCTAAATGGCAAGTGTCTGGTGTCGCTGCTACCAGCTGGAATGAGAACAACTTCTGGCAGCAATTTGCCGGTCCCTGAGGACTTGAGACATTTCCATGTCATCCTCCTCATCAGAGGAGTATGGCATTAATGTCACACAACTTCCCGAGTCAGTGCAGTGGCTGGCTCTAGTTAATATAGGAGAAGGTATCAAAATCACCTGATGGAATGATTTATACTAAAAGAAAATCTCTTCTTAACTCCCATCAGTGTGAAGTGATGGCACCTGTATCCCTCCGCAACTGAGGGACACGGAGGGGTGGCTCATACCCTTGCTCCAGAGCAGGGGAAGTCCCCCTTGCTCCCTCCAGGTTTGTGCTCCCTGCCTACTTCCACGGGAAGCCCACGTTCCGGGGATGGTGTGACCTCTGGGCCCCCATGGGGACTCACAGCTGAGACCTAGGCTGCAGTGAGGAGTGCTGTGATTCCCCTCCTGGAGACAGCTGTGAATAACATTGGATGCAGTTAATCCCTTCAGGCCTGATGATTATTTTGGGATAGTGATTTCTACAAATTCATGTGCCATGCATGGGGGCAGGGAGAGTAGAAGTTGTCACCAGCTTTAACTTGCTTTTCAGTTTAGGCGTTCTGTCTGCATGTTCCTCACAACTGTCAGGGTCACATAGACCTCCTGGTTTGCCACTCATCTTGGGAGATGTTTTCTGGTTTTTTCTAATGTTTTTCCTTGCTGCACAAATAAAAATGCTGTACTTAATACCTACCTTTTCATACAGGTTATTTTTAACATCTTCCAACACTACTTTCCTAATTGCAAGGAAAGCTAGTTTTAATCTCTGCAGCCCCATTTTTACCCAGCCGTTAGTGGACCTTTTGCATCAGGATATTCAGCTAACCTGGCATGTTACTGGGCTCTCTCGATCAATTCTGGACAACCAGTATACTTCCCAGTTCACAGTGCCACACTTCCGTCAGTGCTACGTTTTATCTGTCATTGAGCTTCCCGTTTGTCTACTGGTGGTATTCTTTACAGGCATTTCCAGCCTCTATTATCCTCAGAGCTTTGTGTCAAATGCAAATATTGTTGTTAATTGCTATTTGCATTACAAGAGTGATTACATCTTGCTGTTCTTTAATTCTTGATTTATTTATGAATATTTTCAACACTGACTTAGCATAGAAGTTTTGCCAAGGTGAAGATTGACTATTTGTTTTGTTACTTTGCCAGTGTCTGATCTGTAGCAGTTGCTTGCCCAATGACTACCCTTTTTTTTAATTAGTCACTATGAAGGATTTATCCAAGGCTTGAAATTCCCAATATAAGAGAAGAGACCACATTACTTCATTCAGTCTCCTGTTGACACATACAAGATTTGGATCTATGGAGACATGGCTTATCTTATTTTAGCTGGCCTAATTAATTTCAACATACATCGTTCATTGAGTAGTGTGCTCGTTAAGTTTGCTCAGTGTGTCCTCCTTGTAACTGCAGTCCATGACACCTTGCTGCTTTCATCAAGTGTGAAAAGGTAAAGTATCTACAAGTGTCTGTATATATCTGCACTAACCTGTTGACTGAAATTGCTGTTCTGGGCTAAATCTTCACATGGACACTCTTAGCATTTAAGAATAATCATACTGGAGTAAGTATTATGAATAGACTTTAACACACTTTAGTCCCCAGGGGCTTTTCTACATGAGAAGGTCATATAGGTAGGACAAGAGTTTAGAATTAGTTTTTTCTATGGGCACAGGGCGGCCCCCAATCACGTCATCTTGCCACTTGATAAGCATTTTTTAAGCTATCTGAAAAGGTTTAAAATACTCATATTCCAGGTAACTGTGCTCACACAGGAGAGTGAGACCAGAACAACTGACAGCTAGCTGCATTAGTATAATTAACTATACTGGCACTGAAAAGAACTTCCTGTAAGGACAAATCCTAAACCTTATGCTTCCAAAATAAATACTCAAGACACCTATATGTCTAGGCTTTTATTGTTAGCTGGTGTCTAAGATAGTATTATAAGGTAAATGAAATTTTGAGACTAAAACCTCCAAATATGTTAAAGGGAGGCTTCCCTTTACAATCTCGCCTTCATGTTTGGGCAAAGGCTGATCTCCACTTTTGGCTCCTACCAATATTAATTCCTCAAGCTGGTAAAGACTACTAAAACTGGAACTCTGTGCATCCATACTTTTCCTAGTATGAAGCAATTCTTTGACATTTGCAGTTTGCTAATAGACTGCAGAGAAGCCAGATGCTTTATGGCTTTTCTACATCACTATTGTCAGATTCTTATAACTGAGAGAATGCAGCGTGAGAGCATAAAAATGAAAGTCTGTGTTACACATTTGCCTGTGCTAAATTAGATCTTGGGTCTCCAGAAAGACAGAGAAATTCTAGATGTTGCTTGTCTGGGCCAAGACCATGTGTTTCATTCAAAATTCACTGACAGAAATAGTAATGGTGTGCTTTGCATTTTTTAGGGGTGCTTCCACGTTTTCTATGATATTTTCAGGCAGCGTACCATGGCGAGGCCACTTATAACACTCTCTTCCATAAAGATGCAGTGCTACAGCAACTGTGAGTTTCTGTGCTTTGCACAGGAGAAACAGCAGAAGACATGCAATGGTTTTCATGGTTGTGAAACTGAAGGAACTTGAATTTAAACCTTCTGTGAATGACTTTCCCAGAGGTACCATCCTCCAGTAAAAATGCCCTATTTTTTCATAGGATGTGTAATCAAATATAATGAGGTCTATGATAATTTTAAAGTTCTGATGTGCTTAAAAGCAGGGAGGAAGCCTGTTGGAGCTCCCGAGCATGTCAATGAGTGACCCCACTACCAAACAGCTGGTTTTGGATGACGTGCTGTAGAGAAGCAAGATAATTTATGTCCTTTCTACCCCACACTGTTACACTGCTGTATGCCTTCTGCCTTGCTGTCGAGTCTCCCAGTGACATATAGAGCCCATACCAGTTAGGGTAAAATTAGCCGTCTGGGGGAAGAATGTTACTGGCTTGAGTTTTGTTTGCTTTTTCTTAATTTTTTGTTTGTTTGTTTGTGGTTTTGGTTGGTTGGTTGGGTTTTTCTGTTTTGTTGGTTTTGGGGGGGTTGGGGTTTTTTGTTTGTTTGTTTGTTTGTTTTATAGAGGAACTATTAAGCTAAGTGCTCTGTAGTAGTTTAATCCCACTGTAGTGAAGATGTGTGTTACCCCGCCTATCCCCACTCTTTAATCCTTAAATTGTCATATGCATTTGTTCATGTAAACCCAAGTATAAGGGAGAAGATAGAATATAGATTGTCCTCCTCCCTAATGTTCTTCCTCACTGTCCATTTTCTCCCACTCTTACTTCTCCCTCAAATGTCTAATGACAAGTTTTTCCTGTATACCAAGTCTTTTCCGAAGACCAGCTTCTCTGTCCCAGTATTTACTTCTGTCATTGCAGAGCCTTCAGCTGTCCAGTATCCATGGGAATGACACCTTCTGCTACCATATAAAAGAGGATAATGTGTGGTGTTCTGATGGCTCACCTGTCATTACGACTTTGACAAAGAAAACTTCAAATAAAGAAGATTTTAGTACTTGGATTGGCTACATTAAGGATTGAACAGGTATTGGGGCATTATATGCGGGGAGTAATTTGGACTCCTCACTATTTTTTCCAACTAGTGTGAAGGAAAAGTGTGAAAATATGTATGATTGCCCACTTGCTTATCCACCTGCATGGCGTACGTCCACCAAAGCAGGGGAGAACGCTGCCATTCCACTTTTTACCTGTTAAGATATGGGTGACGTGTGGGCTACAGCTATTTAGGAAGTTCTTGCAGAATGGCTTCTCTGAAAGACAGTGCTGATTCAAAAACTTGGAAGGTTTCACAAGGGATATATGTATCTCTAATACAGTCTCACAGGAAGTTATTAAAATGTTTGGTTTTAAAAGATCAGTGCATTCTGTGTTTGACATAATTTACAATGTAAAAATTGAAATAGTAAATCAGTAGCAAATATTCTTATGTTTTATGACAAACCTTTTTAGGGTTTTTTTTTTTTCAAAAATATTGGTTTTATCTACTCATTTTCCAATCTTAGAATATGCAGGCTTTTTCCTAGCAAATTCAGATCAGTTTCAGCAAGCTCTTTTGGTGGCACTATCCAACCATCCAACTTCTGTAAAAGTTTCTATGCGTTTGTGAGAATAAGGGAAATATAACAGGAAGTAAGGGTGCAAGCCATATCACACAAGTCACGGAAAGCAAGGGCAGGGACTGGGAGAATGGAGATCCACCCATGGTTAGAGAGGATCAGGATCAAGACCACCTAAGGAACCATAAGTTGTACAAGTCCATGGGAGCTGATGAAATACATCCACAAGTCCTGAAAGAACTGGCAGATGAGGTTACGAAACCTCTATCCATCATATTCAAGAAGTCATGTCAGTCTGAGGAAGTTCCTACTAGTTGAAAAAGGGGAAACATAACCCCCATCTTTAAAAAGGCGAAAAAGGAGGATCCAGGGAACGACAAGCCAGTCAGTCTCACCTCTGTGCCTGACAAGATCATGGAGCAGATCCTCCTGGAAACCATGTTAAGGCACATGGAGAATGAGGTGATTGGTGACAGCCAACATGGCTTCACCAAGGGCAGATCGTGCCTGGCAAATATGGTGGCCTGCTACAATGGGGTCACGACCTTGGTAGATAAAGAAAGAGCAACCGATGTCATCTACCTAGACTTGTGCAAAGCGTTTGACACCATCCCGTATCACATCCTTGTCTCCAAATTGCAGAAGCACGGATTTGATGGACAGACCACTCGGTGGATAAGGAACTGGCTGTATGGTCGCACTCAGAGTGGTGGTCAATGGCTCAATATCTGAGTGGAGACCAGTAATGGGTGGCATTCCTCAGGGTTCAGTGTTGGAACCGGTGCCATTTAATATCTTTGTCAGCAACGTGTACAGTGGGATCGAGTGCACCCTCAGCAAGTTCGCCGACGACACCAAGCTGTGTGGCGTGGTCGACACGCTGGAGGGAAGGGATGCCATCCAGAGGGACCTGGACAGGCTGGAGAGGTGGGCCACTGCCAACCTCATGGAGTTCAACAAGGCCAAGTGCAAGGTGTTGCGCCTGGGTCTGGGCACAAAAAAAAAAAGAAAAAGCCAACCGTATCCTGGGCTGTACCCAGAGAAGCTTGGCCAGCAGGTCAAGGGAATGGATTGTCCCTCTGCTCTGCTCTTGTGAGACTCCCCTCTGCAGTACTTCATCCAGCTCTGGGGCCCTCCACAAAAGAAGGATATGGACCAGTTGGAGCAAGTCCAGAGGAGGCCACAAAGATGATCAGAGGGCTGGAACATCTCTCCTATGGGGACAGGCTGTGAGAATTGGGCTTGTTCAGCCTGGAGAAGAGGAGGCTCCCGGGAGACCTTATTGCAGCCTTCCAGTACCTGAAGGGTCTATGGGAAATTCAGAGGGGAACTTTTTACAAGGACCTGCATTGACAGGACAAGGGGGTAACAGTTTTAAACTGAAAGAGGGTAGATTTAGATTAGATATCTGGAAGAAGTTCTTCCTGGAGAGGGTGGTGAGGCACTGGAACAGGTTGCCCAGAGAAGCTGTGGATGCTCCATCCCTGGAAGTGTTCAAGGCCAGGCTGGATGAGGCTTTGAGCAACCTGGTCTAGTGGAAGGTGTCCCTGCCCATGGCAGGGGGGGTGGAACTAGATGATCTTTAAGGCCCCTTCCAACCCAAACCATTCTGTGATTCTAGGGATGTATGTGTATATGTATATACATATACGTGCTTATGCACACTAAGATATTATGTGTGTTATTAAACCTATTCTTGGAAAGATTAGTCTAATTCAGTTTATAAAACCTATTCTTCTAAGATTTTCTTTACTTCTATGAGTACATACCTTCCTTGGAAATTGTGTCTTTCTTATCCACAAGCCCTTTCCAATCTTTATTTTTAAATTCTCTTCAGGATGATAAATGTTTGATACTAATTTTTGTCACAAAAAAGTTGCAAACCAAACCTTTATGAAGTGTTAAAATACACTAAAACCTGACAAGGCTTCCATCACAACTTACAAGTCTGAGTGACTATGAAGAAAATTCTCAAATTATAACATTTTATTCAAATCAAATTGTATTTTACTATACAAAAAAAAAGACTTGTAAACATACAGTTAACAGAAAAGTGAAATAGATTACATTAATTGCCTTTGACAAAAGCACTCAAGTAAATGGAATTTATTGAAATTGTTGACACTAAGAAAAGAACTTTTACAGTGATAATTTCTTTAATGCTTCCTTTGAAGCCACTTGCAGAATATAGTGGCTGCAGACACGCATTTATGGCTGGTTTCAACCAAGTCATTGTTATTACTGAAGTGGGAGCTATTTGCTAAATAAAGTCTACATTCTCTGTATCATAGGTCCTTCTGGAGTCAGAAGGAAACAATAAACTCTGCATTATACAGGTCCTGCAATGTCACAGATTAGTTTCTGCAGGTGTGTGACACACCAGGACTGCTTGTCTGTGGCCCTGAGCTGCCCCATTACTCCCTTTCAATAAAGGGACTTCAGGTACGAACTTGGAATAAGTCTTGACCATGTTGCTAATTTTGCAGGCTTGTTTCCAAACAGTCTTCTCCCAAGAGTGCACTGCCTGGTTTCCCGTGCCGCGGGGAGGCGCGTGCCTGCCCCCTGAGCAGGCGCCTGGACTGGTAGGTTCGGGCTAGCGTGTGACCAGTGCATGCCCTGCACTGGGACACGTAGCTGGGACTGTGCCTCTTTCATATGGCAGGAGGGACTTGACATACAGGCAGTTAAAAAAGGAGTTTGTGAATCCTGGTGTTGGTAAATCATCCAAATTTGGCCATTCATCTTTGAACAGATACGTATTTTATTGTTCAGTAGGAAAACTCTGTCAGGCAACTGAAGGATTTTTACCAAAGAAAAGCAGCCTGTTGTATATTTTCTTTTGCATTATGCTTGGAATTCAGCTGGCATTAAATAACAATATATTTATATTCTCTGCTGTTATTTCTTTGTTTCCAGTTCTGCAAAGTGTCCTTACATAGCAAACTACTTGAGAAGAGGCCTCTTTGTCCTTTATTAGGACAAAGATGCTGATACACTTGTACGGTTGCAGTGAGATTTGGATGCCTGTACCTTGTACAATTAGCAAAGTCACATCCTTGAAAAGAAATTCATTATACAGGTGGAAAGGAGGGATAATTATGTCAGTACCTGGAGCAACTGCCAGCATAGCTGTTTCAGTCAAATACCCCAGCTCTGCCAGCACAGGCTTGTCAATGGATATCTGCAGCAGACTCTTCTCACTGACTGCTGTCAGAATGGCCTTCCCGCTTCCCCAGGAGAAATGGACTTAAGAATATGTATGGTGCTTTTCTGAAATATGGTCTCAGCTTTTAAGTATATATAAATGAGCAGCTTAACAAAGGAATTTGCATTCTGCAGCCCTCAACTGGAGCCCTATCTTTAAATTCAAGGTGTTATTCCCTAAAACAGCAACGTTTTTCTTCCTTGATTGCACCTACCTGATGTTCCTGCAGGCACGTTTCTCAATACTTGGCATTGTGATTTGCATATCTATTTTAACTATTTTAAATTGTGTCTTTACAACAATACAGTGACAGAATTTGTCATCCAAAATGATGTTCTGTTTCTCGGGGGTCAGTATGTTGTGGGTTTTGTTTGAAAAAGGACAAGAATTACAGCTAAAGGCAGGAGATGAAAAATGACTGGATATTTACAGTCAGCATCAGGAACCTCCAAAATGGAACAACAGCAACAGTAGCAAACGCATTCAACTGTGAAGTCCGTAAGATATCATTAACCATGGCTTTCATATGTCTTCAAATAAGTACTTAATATTCTGTTTTCAGTTAAACAAAAACATTTAAGAACCACCGTGCTACACTGGATCGGTGTAAGTCTGTCTAATAGATTATTATGTCCCTGACAGCAGCCAATACTGCCTGTTTCACAAGAAAGTACAAGAAACACATTAATGATCAATTATGGAAGAATCTGCCTTTTGGGAAGCAATTCACAATTTTTATATTCTAGTCACTTTTAGCAAAAATTATACGTGTTGTGCCATACCACTACGTGCAGATATGAACAATGAGGTTACTACATTCCCTTATGACAATTCTTTGAGCAGCCTAATGGTTTAAAAGTCGAAGTTGTCTCTCATTACATAAATTATTGTCAGTTGGGGTTTTTTTGTAGTTTTCACAGGGTGGTAAGGTGAAGAGGGCTTCAAGGCTATTGAGTAAATGATACTTCAGAGTTCCCTTCCTGTATCAAAGAAGATCCCGAAACAATCATTCATACAATCATAGAATCAAAGAGTGGTTTG
>NW_010257059.1:12025-17582 GCF_000690775.1 Eurypyga helias | reverse complement strand
CTGGTCCAGTCCAGTCCAGGGTACCCCCATCTCAGCATGACCCTACACCTCCAGCCAAGTCAGTGCCGGGTGTCCCTAGTCCAGCCCAGTATGCAGCGCCCCTATCCCAGCCATTATGGGTTGGTCCCAGCGCAGCACGCAGCACCCCCAGTTAAGCCCAGTACCCCATCCCAGTTCAGCCAAGCATGGCCCAGTACACAACACCCCCCTACCCTGCTCAGCAGCCACTGTCCCATCCTGCACAGGGCACTCATGATCCCACCCCAGCCAGCACCCAGGGCTACCCCATCCCCAGCACAGCACCCACTGTTCCCGCTGGGACGGTGGTGCCAGGGCCCATTGGTCCCTGTCCTGCCTCTGAGCCACGGGCATGGGCATGGGCATACAACGCTGGCACCATGAGAATGCACATGTCACGAGACATGGCTAAGCTGGCAGGTCCTGGCTGCACACGCGTGTGACTGCACACATGCACTACCCCCTGCTGATTGCCCGTGCCCCCACCTGCCTGGGGTCCCACCTCGGCGCTGGGGCAGGATCCAGCCCTGGCTATTCACTGGCAGAGGCTTTTCCCCAAAGCCACAAGGGATTGGTTGTCCACCCCAGTGCCCAGCCCAGGACATGCATCTCTCTGGGGAGTGGGGGGTCACAAGCTTGTCGTGCCTCAGTTTCCCCAGTGACAACCACTGTACCCACCACTGGCTGGGTAGGGGCGGAGCTGTCTCCAGCTCCCTGTGCTCACCATCCATCATGGTGCCGGCACCCCGTTTTTGGGACTGCTGGCACTGCGGTCCCCTCTGTGTGTAACTGTCTGTCGCTGGGCCCTGGCCACAGGGAGCTACCAGCCCCACACCCCCCCTGCCAGGGTGTCAATGGAGACAGGCTCACAGGGCCAGGAGGCATCACCCAGCGCTGCGGGCATGGGAAGGAGGTTGCTACCAGGAGGGGACAGATGTCCTTGTACTCACATACCTGGGCAGCGTGGCCTGGCTGAATGTCGTAGATCCCCCTGGCTCTGCATCATCCCTGCAAAACCGAGCCCTGTCCTCACCCACAGGGATCACACAGCATGTCCCCAGGCTCCTCACCTGCCTGGCTGTGCTGGGGATGTCAGGGTTTGTGACCCCAGCTGCCAGGACCCCAGCTGTCTGTGCCAGCACATCTCCAGTCGGGGACGGCAAACCTTCCCGGATAAAACAAGATCTGACCTGAGCGACTATGAGCTTCCCCTCCTGACACACTGTGAGGTGGCATGAGTTGGCGGCGAGGACGATGGTTTAGGGATCTAATCCTCTGAGCCTGGAAACCACCATCTGCCCTGGCCACTGTACCTCAGTTTCCCCCTTTTGACTGTCGAGGCTTTGAGAGCGGGTCTGACCCTCCCTCCTTGCTGTCGTGAAATCAGTCCAGTTCTCCCAGTGGGTCCGTGGGACCCCTGGGTAGGTGAAGGGCAGGGGAGCAGCATCCCTCAGGGCACAGCAGGAACTGCTGGGGTTTGCCCCCACTGGTATGGCTGCCCCCTCTGCAGCTGGCCTTGGCCGCTCCTGTCCCTGCCTTGGTCACCTGCTGTGTGAGGGGCTGGGACAGCAGCCCATGGCAAACTGGCACTGCTGGACTTCTCCCAGCTCTGGGGTGATGCGGTGCAAACAGTGTATTCCTTCCCATGCCGCCCACTTGTTTCTCACCAGGCTGCCAGCACAGGCAGCCACATCAGGCAGGATGCAGGGTTAACCCCAACAAGATTCCGCTTTGGGGATGCCCAGAGCCTGGAACATCCTCAGGGACCACCTGCCTCCTCCCCTCCCTGGCATGTGCCTCCCAGGGCTGCCAGGATCAGTCCCGGCTGGGGGAGAGGGGCTGCATGGGTAGGGTGGAGGACACCCACTTGGGTAGCAGTTTGGAGGGAGGGAAGCACTGGGCTCCTCTTGGCACAGTCTGCAGTGGGAATTGTGTCCCTGAGCAGTGTCCCCGAGCTGGAACCTGGGATGAGATGGACATTGGGGGTGTGGGAGCACAGAAAAGCTGGAAGAAAACCCCCCAGGGAGCTGGATCTGGATGCATCCTGGCTCTACCCCAGACAGATGAGCACTCACCTCTCTCACGGACGAAATAAGCCAGGTAGAGGTCAAGCTCCTTGACAGAGACGCTGATGTGGTGGGGCTGGACACAGAGGATGGGGTTGGTGCACTGGCCCGACTTGACCAGGCGCTCGCCGTCGGTGCTCTCCAGTGGGATCCCTTTGAAGAGGATGACCATGACCAGGTCCAGCCGCCACACCTTGTCCGCCTGCCGCAAGCAATCGATGCGACGCATCTTCCCCTTCTGGTCAGGGTTGGAGAGGACGCAGCACGAGGGCTTCTTGCCTGTGATGGAGAGCACAAAGTCCTCACGGCACTCGGGCCGGATGTCCTTGCGCAGCTTGGCCAGGAGGCGCGAGGCCCATTTCTGCTTCACCTCCGGCTTCTCACTCAGCAGCTCATCCTTCACTGCCCTCTCCTCATCCTTCGTCATCCTCTTCTCGTGCTTCTTGAAGTACTTGCGCTTGCGGGCCTGCAGGTTGAACCAGGTGTAGGCGAAGGCCCGGACATGGGGGAGCAGCGCCTCGATGAAGGGGTGGAACTCATCCTGAGGGAGCAGAGGGACAGGCGGTCACTCCCGGCCGAGTCCCCCCTAAAACCCACCCTGGGATGGCTGAGGAGCCCACGGGGACCCATTGGGGACATCCCTGCTAGGCTGCATCCCAGTGCAACCAGGAGGAAGAGTTGTGGAAGAGGCACATGCCCGCCAGGGATGGGGAACCCCTCCCCATGCAGTGGGATCCCCCCTATCCTGGCAGCCCCCCATAAATCCCCTGGCTGCAGTGCTCCCAGGCCAATAACCTGCCAGGGGTGGCTGTGGCATGCCACAGCTGGTGAGGCATGCTGCCTCAGCAGCACCCAGACCCTCTCCCCTTCCCACCCACATGTGCCAGGATCTGCTCCTGACAGGCACAGAAATCCCGCCTGGCATTGTGCCTGCCGGAGATGCTATGGCAGTGCCAGGTGCTGCCAGACTGCAGCACCCAAGGGATAGGTCCCCCACAGCCTCAGTATCCTGGGTGCTCCTGCATGGGCTTTGGGTGCCTTGGACCTCTCTGCTCCCTCCGGACCAGCGAGAAACTCCCCCAGTTTGCCTCAGCTGTGGCCAGCCTGGCGGCTGGCGCCTGGCCCAGTGCACAAGGCGTGCTCTGACTGCCTATTTCCATTTGGTGAGCGCTGCTGGACAAGTCCAGCCCCAAAAGAAAACAAGGAAAATGCATGCCTCTCCCTGGCCCCTCCTTCCTGCATCCCTCTCCCTGGCCCCTCCTTCCTGCATCCCCATATTTTTTTCCCCAGCTCAAAAATCAGTGCTTCAATGCTGGGGGGCCCACAACACCTCCAAGGGATGGAGAGGTGTCGGGAGCCTTCCCGGCAGGGATTGTCACAGCTTGGAAAATGGCAGGGAGAGGGCCAAGCATCCGGCAGCAGCAAGCTGGTTCTCAAGGGCAGGATTTGGCCCTCAGTGTCCCTCATGATGAGTGATGATGTGGAGAAGGAAGGAGCCCAGCTCAGCGCTCAAGTCCAGCTGAAGTCTGCCAGGTCTGGGCAGGGGTGGCTGGTGGCAGCTGTGGCCCCAGTTCACAGGGTTGTGCCCGGGTTTGGGTTACCGTCCCAGTGAGAAGGGTGCCAATGGCAGGCGCTGCTCTGGGGAGGGGCCCTAGAGGCTGTCACAAGAGGACAGGGGAGGATGGAGCCTTGGCAGTGAGATGGGGTGAGTGGCTCTGGAGATGGTGGCTGGCCCTACTCAATCCAGGGCAGTGATGCCATTCCCTGGCAGAAGCATCCCTGTCCCAAAGTGACTTAGCTTGGAGGGAACAGCATCCCCTGAAGCAGGCTCCCATCACGGACTGGACCCACACAGACCCTGCTAACCCCCACTCAGCCTCAAGTCCAGCACAGACTCCATTAACTCCAGTCCAGCTCCTGTGAGCCCCCAAACCATTCTTCCCCTGCACAAACCCTCCTAACAGCCAGTGCAGGTCCCTGAGGACAACCCCTGGTGTCCCCTGGAACAGCATCCCCTGCACAGACTTCACTGTGACCTGGCACAGACATCCCAGCACAGACCCTACCACCCGCTGAACCGAACACAGCCATCAATGACCACCAGCACAGCTCCACTAACCCCCCAAAAGTCCCCCCAAGCGCAGACCCCGTTATTTGCCAGCACAAACCCATCACCCTGGCACAGACCCCAGTGTGGCAGCCCTGTGAGAACTGACAGCCCAGGCTCTAGACCCAGCTTTACCAGAATCATGACCCTGTGCGTGTCCCCCCACACCCCACAAGGGGCAGGGGACTTAAACTTGCTGGGAAACCCATCCTACCCATGCGGACCCAACCCTGCCATGGAACCCAGCTTGCCGCTGGGGACCCATCCATGCCTGGGGCACTCATCCTGCCAGGGGAATCTGTCCTTGCCTAGTAGACACATCCCCACGGGCTGCTGCTGGGGCAGCTGCAGCCCCACAGCCGCTGGGTCTGGTTCCCTCCCCAGCAGCAGCTGCTAATTCAGTGCAGCTGGGCAAGGGCTGGGCATGTGTCTTAAATCAGGGAAGAAGGTCAAAGAAAAGTAAGACAGGAGCAGAAAAAAGTAGCAGCGAGTTCCAAAAACAATACGTGGCGGGGGCGGTGGGCAGCTGATCTTCCTTGGTGGCCGGTTATTCAGATGAGCCCTACAAATTGCTGCCATCCCCCGGCCCCGTCACCCTCCACAGGCAGCCGGCAGCAGGGCTGGCTTCAGGGCCATGGGGAGCACCATGCCATTGTCCTCGTCCCTGCCCTCGCACCCAGCACTGCCCCCATGGGCATCACTGCAGGGATGTCGGGCAAGAACCAGGTTATCCCTGCTGGGAGAGGCAACATGCTTGGGTGCTACTCACCCTTGCTGCAGGGGCCAGGGGATGCTCATTACCCTGCCCAGGGGTGGCAAGTGCAAGCCCTGGTTTCTGTGGGGCTCTGAGCAGATGCTGTCTTTGCCCCCACCCCATGGTGCCAACATCTGGGACCCCCCAAAAACCTGCTCTGTGCAGAAACCCCTACAGCCCTCAGTGCCCCTGAAGCCATCACGGCTACCCCTCCCTCCCCAGGATTACGGCGGGACGGGAGCTGCACTGTAAGCGGATCAGCCCCTTGACAACTTTCCCTCCCGCCTGGCTTATCCCACGCCGAGATGCTGAACGGAGTTAAGCCGCTTTAGCAGGGCCTGGCGAGGGCGGCCGGGGGGCACCAGGACAGGCGGTCGGCCTCAGTGCCCCTGAAGCCATCACGGCTACCCCTCCCTCCCCAGGATTACGGCGGGACGGGAGCTGCACTGTAAGCGGATCAGCCCCTTGACAACTTTCCCTCCCGCCTGGCTTATCCCACGCCGAGATGCTGAACGGAGTTAAGCCGCTTTAGCAGGGCCTGGCGAGGGCGGCCGGGGGGCACCAGGACAGGCGGTCGGCGGGGTGGGGGGGGGGTGGGGGGGCGGGTGGGCG
>NW_010257059.1:8382-11978 GCF_000690775.1 Eurypyga helias | reverse complement strand
CACCGTGCAGCCAGTGAGCCCCTCCACTGAGCCCACTGCCCCTGCTGACACGGGCAAGCTCTGCTTTGGAAAGCAATGGCAGGGATGTGCTTTCTGTCTGCCCCCAGCCCCAATCCCTGCTGGCTGGCCCCCCAGACCGGCAGCATGGAGCACTGGCAAAAGCCTGGTTAAGTGTTTCTCCTGCTGTTTTCCCTTTGCGGGGCTGGGAAGCAGAGACGTGCTGCAATACCCCAGACGAGGCTGCTCCCGGGGCATTTACTTATGGGAATCTGGCAGCAGAGCTTGTGCTTGAGCCCCATCCAGTCCAGGCTTGTAAAGCCCTGCGACCCAGGGAAAAGCACGCCTACGTCGTGGTGCTGCCAGCCCCGGGCTTCCCCACATCCCCCTTCCAGGGACTGGTGGAGTGCTGACTTTCCGCACCAGATGCTGTGAGAGGAAACTGAGGCACAGGTCAAGCCTGGCTCTGTCCTGGTGTCAGTCCTGCCATGGAGCATGGAGTGGAAGGAGTGATGCTCTGCATGGAGCTGGGCACACTGTGCCAGAATTAACTCCTCCAGCAGCCTAGGTTTTAGCGGCACCAGGAAGCTGCGGGGGGCCCCAACCCGGATGCTGCCTCTCCCTGTCCTTCCTCGCTGGGGACAGTGGGGAATGCTCTGTGCCACACAGGAGTACAGTGCCAGGCTTGGGCACCATGGCCGGGCACTGCAGCACGGGCTGGCCAGGCCTCCAAGCATCCCTCGCTCAAGTGCCTTGTCAAGCAGGTCAGGCTTAGTGAAACAGCCTGAATTTTCCAATGAAAAAATGTTTCCTCAGGAAATTCCCAAGCAGTATTCACAAGGGGCGATGGGGGTGTGGGACCAGAGAAGGAGGAGGGGGACCGGAGGGGTCAGTCACCTTGGCACCATCAGCATGGTCCCAGCCCTGGGGAGGAGTGGGATGCCATCCCCACTGTGGGTGGGGAGCAAAGCGGGGTGACCTCGCTGCATCCTGGCTCTGCAGGGACCACACAGGGTTTATTTTATGAAAGGACGCTCAGCCTCCCTGCCAGCCAGCCACACACCTCTGAACTGCCGCCGGCTCCCATCCTGCCACTCCTGCCAGGTCCCACTCCCCGTGGCCACATGAGCCCAGTCAGACGCTGGCGTCTGGCACTGGGTGCCGTGCCCTTGCAGGAAGCCTTGGCGAGGTGGCAAGGGGAATGCAGCGGGAGAGATTCCAATAATCCTGAGAATTCTGAAATCTTGGTACCTGAAAGGGGCATGGCAGGGACTTGCTCCTTGCCCCAGCCTTGGTCTCCACTCGCCAGAGCCCGTGGGTGCTCTTGGCAAGAGCAAAACACGCTCACTCAGCCCCAGCAAAGGTGCCGGTAGCTGCTTCTTAACTGTTCGACAAAGCGGCTCTCGGTAACAAGTTAACCTGGTAATAAGACCTGCTGCCAAGACAGATGCAAATGAATGGAAAGTGCTCATTAGGGGGGATGGAAGCAGGCACTTAGTCCCTGAAAAGCACCCATCCCTTCCTGGAGCCGGCCCTGCACTGTATTAGAGCCCATTTTACAATAATTGCTCCAAAGGAGGAAATCTATTTGGATTCATCATGAAGTATTTATTAATAAGAGCTTATTCATAATTTTTGCTGCTTGCCGACATGGCGTGGCCAGGCTTCCCGGCCTGCTCGGCAAGTCCTAAGGAGGCTTCCCTGGCACGGGAAAGTGGCACTGCTGTGCTGGGAGAGGGGAAACTAAAGCATGCTGGGTGCTGGGCAACAGAGTGGGGAGAGTGGCGGTAGCTGGAGCTCCTGGGAAAGCAGTTGGGGAAGGTCCAAACTGTGCTGGCATCGCACTACCACACCTGGTCCCACACTGGAGTTTCCCGTGGGGCAGAACAGGCTGTCGTGGCCACGCTTACCCCCATCTCCCAGCAGCGGCAGCTGAGCTGGGGACGACACAGCCTTGTGCTTGCAAAACCCCTCGTGCAGCCTGTGCTGGGACACAGAGCCCCAGTGCCCGGGGCAGCCCAGCTAGCACTACCGGTACAGGTGGAGGTGAACCCAGGGCATCGTGCAATGCCCTCGCAGCTCCTACCCCTAGACCCCGGGGCTTATTTTTCCTCTCTAGAGCTGACAGTATCCTCCAGACAACACCCATGCATGGCTCAAGGCTGCATATGGGCTAGACCATGCCCACAGCATGCTCTGGATGCGGCCACCCTGTTGGGAGGGTCAGCCAGGATGGATGCAAGGCCAGAAACGGGCTCCCATGCCTCATCTACTGCCTTGATGCTCAGCCCCGCTTAGCATGAGACCAGGAGGCAGTGGATGGGCAGCTGCCGCTCACCACATGCCTAGGACCGCGGTGGCTCCAGACCCCTTGCCAAGATGCTCAGGGCTCCCCACACTGCCCAAAAACGCCCCACTGGGTCACTTGAGCCATCTCTGAGCAGGCAGGTCCCTGCTGCCCCATGAACGCCGCAAGTACCCTGCGCCGGGCTGGTGCCCACTTGCCTGCACCTACCTGCCAGGGCAGGAGGTGATGTCGACGCTTGCCCTCGCAGGTGGTGCGGCTGCAAGCAGGGGCGCCGGGAGCACACCGAGGCTGCTGCTGTGGGTCATGCAAGGCCACAGCAGGCAGCGGAACCTGCCAGTCACTTTGGAAAACAGAAGGAAAAAAAGCAGCTCTCTTCGCAGCCTCGGGCTCAGGTGCCAGTGCTGCCTGGGCCCACGCCAGCCGGCACAGCCCTCCCCAGGGAGGCAGCACCTCTGACAGACCTGTGCCCATCACCCCACCTCTGGTCTGCCCAGACTGCATTCTCACTTCCAGCAGCAATTGGCCGTGCTGGCCCCAGGTTTGCTAAGTGCACCCCAAACTGTGGGAGTTAGGCGTGCCCATGGTGTGGGGAAGGGGTAAGATGCCCTGGGGATGGCACCCAGTGGTGGCACAGCCAGCACTGGTGATCAGAGAAGCCAGGAGGGTGCTGGCGGTGGGAGCGCCTGGGGCCACTCGCTGCCTTCCTGCAGACACACTCAGATCTCCCACGTGCTTCAGTTTCCCCAGGTGCTGTCTCTGCCCATCCCTGTCAGGGTACGGGAGCCAACAGCTCAGCCACTTCCCCAACGTGACCCCACCTGCCCCCGGGGTGCAGTGCTGCCTTTCGAAAGATGGGGAAACTGAGGCACAGCACCCGCCAGGCCAGCCTGAAGCAGAGGCAGCATGTGATGCTGACTGCTGGGGAGGAGCTCTGCAAGCAGCACAGGGGGAGCGTGGAAGGGATCTGGTCCATGGCCAAGGAGATGTCCCCCTGCCCTGGGAAGCATCCCATGGCCGGCAGCACTGGGGCCACGTGGCTTCCCAGCCGAACCCCCCCTGGGCTCCAAGGAAGGGAAATGTTTCATGGAACTGGAAAAAAAAAAAAGCTTTGCCAACAGGCCCCAGTGCTGCCAGCTCCCCCGCCTGGCCCTGCGTCAGCATGGGGCGCTGGGGGTGGCCTGCTCCCCCAAGCCCCCTACTCGGCACACAGCAGGGACTGGGCTACAGGGGTGGCAGGGCTGAAGCAAGACCCAGTGCTTTGCCCACCCTAAACCCCACGGGCTGCTGGGAC
>NW_010257059.1:0-8314 GCF_000690775.1 Eurypyga helias | reverse complement strand
ACAGGCAGGAGAGATGCCCATGGCCTGGCAGCACCATGTTTGACCCAGGGAGGGCAGGCAGCAAGCTGCCCTGGCTCAGCATCCCTCCCAGCACTGAGGAAGCTGGAACCAAGCAGGGCCCCCTCAGCCCCTCCCCGGGTGAATCCTGGGGTTCTGAGCCCAGCTTTAGCCCCTGACGCAGGAGGTTTTATTTCCCTCCCAACATATTTTTAGCCCTGCCTGCTCCATCCTGGCCTTTCCAAGAGGGATTAACTCTTCCCCCCGCCCATCATGTACCATTAAAGGTGTTGGGGTGCAGAGAGGGATCTCCAACACCCTCCCAGGGGCACCCACTGGGGTGGGGGACACGGCACGAGGGTGTCTCTGCACCTCATGATGGGGAGCATCACAATGGGCTTGTGGGGATCACCCCGCTGCAAATCTAATCCCCAGCAGGTTGAGCAAGTGACTGATTAAAAATAGCCCCGGCCTTTTGCTGAGGAGCCGGCGACCTTGTGGGAGGACTGGCCACTCCCACGGCCCAGATGATGAAGAGTTCAGCTCCATCTCCTTTGCCATGCCACAGATACATCAGCATCTTATGGGCTCCTGGGGGTTTGGGGACACCCTGCCAGCACCCTCTGGCTAGGGATGGGGAAACTGAGGCACGGGGTGGTGACAGGCTCTCCCAGAGAGCAATCGGAGATGAGGGCATCCACAAAGGGTCAGCACAACCCTAAGCGTGGCCAGACCCTGCATCCTGAGTGCTGAAGGACAGGACTGCTTTAATGGCAGGGAGGTTCATCTGCTTTCAGCAGCTCAGCAGAGCCTTCCTGGGGAGATTCAAAGGCTGAGCTCAGCCGGGTCCTATTTTGGGAGGGTTTTGGATGACTCCCAAGTGGCAGGGCCCAAGTGGCAGGAGCGCCAGCCAGCCTGTACAAAGGGACTCTGTTTAGGATGTTGGGCTCTGGTGGTGCCCAGTGCAGAGGCTGGTGGCTGTGATGATGAGCCAGTGCCCAGGGTTGGGGCAGGGGGCAAGCGGCCCTCTCCCATGTCAGTTGCTGTTCCCCACTTGGAGGTAAACTGAGGCTTGGGGCCTCCTGGGTCCTTGCCTCCCAGGTCACCGCTGTAACTGCTAAGTGACACTGCCATACCACAGAGATGGCTGTGCCAACCTGCCTTGTGATGTAGAGTCCACCAGCCACACACCCTGGGCTACTTGTCTAGGCTAGCCCTGAGCTATCCCCTAGGGGAGTTCAAGGTCCCTGAGTGCGGCCAGATGCTCTGGGAGCCAATTCTCCAGACACCGGCTCCACAGCGGAGCAGAAGGAAACCCGATCGGGTTGTATCCCACCAGCTTGACACCATGACAAGGTGCAGTGCTCCCAGCACTGCTGGCTCTGGGATTGGGGTGGCCTCCTACGTCATCTCAATCTCCTTCCACTGCCCGCCTCAGGCCCTGGGGGGCTTCAGAAAACCCCAAGGTTTGGGGGCCACAGTGCTGTTACCAGCCCACGTATGCATGCACGCTCCCTGACGCACGTAGAGCCGCAAGTATCCACATATGCACCCATGGGTGCTGGGTGCAGAAACCCCGAGGACACAGACCGGCTGGATGGTCAGGGTGCTTGCCATGGTGATGCTGGGTGAGCTCCAGCTGGCCAGCTGCTCTCCCCATGCTCATCCAGGACACAGCAAGGCTGTGGTTTGGCCCTGGCACTGCTGCTGGCGACTCCCCTCTCCCACCCTCCCTCCCTCTCACCAAAAGGCGAGGAGGCTGGTAAGCATATCCCAGTTCCCTCCGGCAGTACCTCAGGATGCGATGCAGTCATCACTAATGCATTTGGACTCATTTACGGGGATGAGAAAATGTTTCCAGGTTTCCCACAAAGTCCCATTAAGTCCCAGTCCCACTCTATTTTTAGTGCCCTCATCAACAACGCTTTCCCCAGCCACCCTGACGCTCCAGGGCCCTGTGGGGCTGGCTGGGGCACCCTGGGCACGCACCCACCTTTGGGGGGAAGCTGAGCCACACTGGGCCCGGGCGGCTGAAGGGGGTGAACGCAGCACCCAGCAGCTTTGAGCCCATAGGTGGTGAGGATGCCCCAGCTCAGCTTTTTCCCGAGAGCAGCTGAGGAAGGAAACCTGGTAGGAAACAACAGCGAAAGCTGCCCTGGATCACTGCATCGGCCACGGAGCCCCAGGCTGCAGGGTCCCGCTCTCTGCTGAGAATGCAGAGGGGACAGCGGTGCCAGATGATGCTTGGTGGGGCTGGGCATGCTGGTGGCAGCCTGTCCCTGAAGGTACAGGGTCACACCAGTTTGCTACCTGGCGATGGCCCGGTGTTATCACCCAGCCAACCTCACCACAGGCAACTCCAGAAGCCCCAGCAGCACCTTCCCTCCCCGCCCCTCCCTGAGGCAATGAGTGCCCACAGGGCTCTCGACAAAGCTGCTTCACCCATGGATCCTGTCCTCAGCCCTGTGCCCTCCTGGCCTATCTATAGCCACGACCTCAGTGGGAGCTGGGGCAGGCGCCTGGCTGCGCATCCTCCCTTCTTGGCAGGGCTGCTGCCACAGCCTCCACCCGGTACAGAGCCGCCGCCAAGCCGAGGCTTTTATCCCACATGCTCGCTAATCCGACAGGAGTTGGTGTCAGGGGTTGTCCGTGGCCGGCTCACAAAGGCCATTTCCAGGGGGGCTCAGCCAAGCAACGGAGAACGCCAGCCGGCAAGGGCAGACGGTGGTGCTGGGTGTCACTGTGTTAGGTGACAGGGTTTGACTCCAGGGGCTGGATGAGCAGGGATGTGGGTGACCCAGCTCCAAGAAGGTCGAGCAGGGGACATCCCCATGCGAGGAGGGGTGACACGAGGACACCCCTCAGTTTCACCCTGCAGGTGTGGGGGTTGCAGCCTCTCACAGAGCTGGGGAGGGGGGACATAGGGAGGGACCTGCTCGCTCTCTGTTGGCTGCCGCGGGGGAGGTGGGGAAGGGGTGGCCCAGAGGAGGGGAATTTCCCTGGCTTTTTTCTCCAACAAACTCCTCATCTTGTGCAATTAGAGAAATTTGTTTAACAAACTCCGGAGGGAGCAGAGCGGGAAGGTGGGGTGGCGTGCAGCCAGGGGCACTGCTCACACAAGCCTGCTCCCTCCCCGCCTGCACCTTTGATCAGCAGTGCGCTTTGCCGGGGCGGAGGAGCGGTTCCCTGCAGCCAGACGGCAGCCAGAGCCGTGCTGTGCCCCGGGAAGTGTCTTGGCCCCTGCGGACGTGCTGCCTGCAGCACACCCCTGCCCTGGCCACACGCCCCCTCGAGCGGTGCTTCATGGTCCCCTCTGCCTGCTCACCCCCGGCTCACTGCCCTGATGCTCACCCGGACGGCACAACCCCAGCACCCTGCGGCTCCATCGTGCGTGGTCCCCAACCTCCAAGGCCTCACGTGTGCACCCATGCATGTGCCCTGGTGCGCTCGTGCATGCGGCGTCGGCAGGCGGGCAGGCGCAGGCTTCGGACGCACGCTCACACTCACTCTCTTTCTCATGCAATGACATTTCCATCAAAAACCCTTTACTCTGCACTTTTCGCCAGCGCTGCCTCATTGGTATTCACACCGCGCTGCTCTCCTGTCCTGGCCTGGCGCACAGGTTACTAAAGGAGATTCTGCGGTGCAGCGCGGTGGTCACATTACAGCCCGCGCTGTCTCACTCTCCTGAATCACCGGGCAGGAGCCAGGGTGGGGGTGCAGGATCTGGCACATTACAGCTCCAGCCAAACAACTGTAGGACGAAGCAGCCCTGTTGCCCATTGCACGGGGGCGAGGCAGGCAGCGAGGGGCTTTGAAGCAAACAGTGATGGGTGGCTCCCCAGGGAGAGCAGGCAGGTCACTGGCACTCTCCATCCTCCCCAGCAGCCCACCGTGCCTGGCGCAAGGTGGGAGCAGACAGCAGAGGGGTGTGAGAGCAGAAAATGGGATGCTTGCTTGGCACTGCCGTTGCCCTTGTCTGGATGTGTCCCAGGTGGCACCCACCATGTCCCTGTCAGGACTGTGCCCCTGGGGTGGCATCCTTGGGTAAGCAGAGAGCAGCGGTACCTCTCGTTTTGGGGCTGGTTTGGTGAAAGGGGAAATGTCTGGGTGGAAAATCAACATTTCTCTCTCTGTTTTGGTTGGTTTTTTTTTTTTCCTTTGAAAGCAAAAATATTTCTTGGTTTTTCGTGATCAGAAACATGTTGGGGGTTTTTTTTGGAAAACAGCCGGTCAAATACCGTTTCCCCATGAAGGGAATGCAGGGGCCCTTTGCAAGGGGAGCAAAAGCCTTCTTAAAAACCAAGATAAAAATCACAGTTTTTTAAGAAATCCACCTGGCCATGGACTTAACAAACTCCTGGGGTAGAGAGGTCAGCAGGAGGGCTGGATCCTGGCATTCCCATGCCAGACAGCGCTGCCTACGGGTGCCGTGGCCGCTCCTGGAGTGGCAGCAGTGGCTGGGAGGGTGATGTCCACGGCAGGCAGCCCAAAGCTCAGACCTGGGGATTTTGCCCAAAATACTGATTAGAGCTGGCTGCTGGCCGGGGAAGGGAGGATTAATGCACTTTTGAAGCCACGGCAAGTTAACCGAGAAATCAATCCTTGGCAGGGACTGGCCTGCAGGTCCCTCGGCATGTGAATGTTGCCGCACCTGGGCCATGAGATCCTTTCCCAGCTCCTCTCCAGGACTTGGGAAGCACTGGGCCTTGGCAGGCAGCACAGAGTGTTGGGTCCCGGCCAAGCTGGCACAGCACGGCCCAGCCGCAGGGGATGCCTGCCCAGGGCCGAGGTGACGGATGGCGAGCCCAGCTGCCCGCCTGGATGCGAACCAGCCCCTGGGATGCCCGTGGGGACCCTATGCATCCCCAGCCTGCACATTCCAGGGGTCTGCATCCCCTCCCCAAGAGTTACACCATCTCAGGGTCTCAGTGTGCCCAGCTGGCCATGGCAGGGAGGGAGGCTGGGCTCAGGCCCCTGTCTGTGCTGATTTGGTGCATCCAAAGGTGCTTTGATGAAAACCATGCGGGTTTGGCACTGGGCACCTCTGGCCCCCTCGAGACTGTGTCCCTCTAAGGCTCAGCCCCACCATCAGCCCTCAGCCATGCCATGGAGACATCCCTGGTGATGCCACATGGTGCTGGCCTGACCTGGCAGGGCTGAGCAACCCCCAATGTCCTGGCCGCTCCCCATTGCCTTCACCACCCTGCCCTGCCTGGCACACCCCGAGGTGCTGCGGGAGAAATCCCCACCCAGTGGGTCCCTGAGGAACAGATCATGCCCCTGCCACCCTGAGGCCCTACCTGCACCCCCTGGCTCTGATGCAGAGACTGGAGGGGGATGGGAATCCACCTGCCCCCCTCCTGTGAGCACTCAGCCCCCTCGGCAGTGCTCAGTGCCAGCACCACCATCCTTGTGCAGGAAGAGCCACAGCACGGCTGGGGGCGGCAGGCAGCGAGCCAGCCTCGCAGGGAGATATTTTGCCTTCCCCCCAGCCCTCCTTCTTCCCCTCCTGCTCCCCATCACCGCCACTGTCTCCAACCCTGCCATCCAGGGCTCAGCTTGTCCCTAGGACAGAGGCAGCCACTCTGGAGTGACAGAGGGGAAGATGGGTACCTCTCAGGCTGCAGGGAAGCATCCGGGGACCAGGCACAGGGAATGGCGCGGGCAGTGCTGGGTGAGAAAATCTGGCAAGCAGGCAGGGAGAACCATTCCTGTCCCTGGAGACATCCTCAGCCAGCCCTGGAGAGCCGTGGCAGGGGTCTGCCTCCATCACCCCCAAGGGCAGGGGACAGTGTCCCCTCCTTTCCGTCTGGGTGCCAAACCCACCTCCCCATCGCACACAGCACTGGGCCAGGATGAATTTCTTCCTGCTACCGTGGTAGATGTCCCCTGGGGCTCGTGAGTTCTCTGTGCTGGGGCTCCTTGGGGAGCCACCCTTCATGCACTTTCCCGCACCTTGCTGCAGGGAGTGCAGTCGGCGCGGTTAGCCCTCAGCTCCTCTGCCCGCCAAGCCCTGCTGTGCCGGCACTGCCCCGTCCACACCCCGTCGCACCAGCCCCACTGTAGCCACCAAGAAGGGAAAAATCTGTCGGGTCAAAGCAGGCTCAGGCTACGGCTCCCAGCATCCATCCACAGCCTGCCCAGCTCCAGGGAATAAGAAAGCACTGGAGAGCTATTCCCTGCTCACTTCAAGATAGCCAGGCAGCGAGCTGGGGCCCGGCGGCTGGGCTTTGTTCAGCAAACTGCAAACGCGCGCGCACACTTGCAGCACTGGGCACGTGGCAGGTTCGCTCCCTGCCCCGCTACAGAGGGAAACACAGGCAGGGAAGGAGCTGCGGGCAGGGAGGGAAGCACAGGCAGGGGCAGAGCTGCCCGGGAAGGTGAATTATTGGTGGGCACCTTGGTGAGCTGGAGGAGGACGGCTGATTTATTGTGCGAGGCCCCAGACAAGTTCAAGGTGATGTGGTGGAGAGTGGCGCAGCGCAATTGCTGGCCATCCAGCCACTCAGCTTGCGCCCAAAGTGTCTCTTGTACAGCAGGCCTTACCCCACCCGCCACCCCATGTGCCCATCCCAGCCTGTGATCCAGCTTCACAAAACACACTTAAAGCAGGATCTATTTTTCCCAGGCGACGAATTTCGGTTCGGTCCGGCAGAAGCAGTGGGGTCCTCGGCAGCGGCAAGCGGCAAGGCAGGGCTAGCCAGGGCAGGCGGGCACAGCGCAGTGGGTGCCTCCCGGGGAAAGCGAGGCTCTCCCAAAGGTTGCATTTAAAGAACGGCCTCATTGTTTTTCCCAAACAATACTCAGCAGATCAGAGAATTGAAAGTGTGTTGCAACCTTCCCTCTCTCCCCCCGCAGTGCCCGGCTTGCTGCTCCCATCCTCTGGCAGCCGATCTGAGCTCCCAGCTGGAAACCAGTCTGCCGGAGCTACTGGTGGAGGGGTGAGCACCAGTGCTCCCCTCTCTCAGAAAAAAGCCACAGTGTTTTCGGGAATGAGGTTTGCCAAAGGATGCCCAGTGAGATGTGCCCAGCAGGCAGCTGCCTGCCTCAGCCACGTGCCGAAGCCAGTGGTGGCAGCCGGGTGATGTGAAGAGCTGAGCTGTGGTGGCCAGGGAGAGGTGAGATCCCCCTTAGCACCCAGGAGATGCGACTAAGCCACGTGGCTGCAACGCCTCGTGCAGCCCAGCTCCATCCCCTGGGCACCGTGGCGCACCCTTTTCCCCAGGTGCTGACAGCGTTCGCTGGTACGGAGGTTTGTGCCAGGCCAGCGTGGCCAGGCTGCTCCCCACTGCCCCTGAGACCGGGTGCCACCGCCTACAGCAGGCGCAGGGGTTTGTGCCTGGCTGCTGGCTCTCAGCTGGGCAGCGCGGGTGCACCACTTCTGCACCAAACCCAGTCTCCAAGGATGCATCTGCGCAAAGGTCTGGTGGGAGCCAGGCGTCCTGTTTGGGTCTGGCTGGAGACTCTCTCTCCCCTCTCCTGGGCCCCAGTGGACCTATGGGGCCGGGAAGAGGGCTCCAGTCAAACCCCAGCGGGACACGACTCTCACGGCTCTGGCTGCGTTTGAAGCCTGCTCCCATCTCACCTCTATCCTGGCCTATGGGTACTGGGAGGAGGGGGCTCAGGGAGTGCCAGGGCAACTGCCAGGAGCCAGAAGTTTGCATGAGCATCACTTGTGATAAAATTTGCACATCTCCCACTGGAGCATCCCAAATTTCCCCCCCAATCCTGTTGCAGATCTAGGATAACTGTTATGGCTCTGGAAATACCACTGGCTCCTCAGTGGCAGCATCTCCCAAGGGACACATGTGCGGGGCCCAGCGGTGGGTGCTTAGCACCAGGGTTATTTCGGAGTCTTGGCAGCCAGATCCACCCCTGCTTCCTTGTGGGCAGGGTGAGGCCTCGTGCATGGCAGCAGCGCCGGTGTCGCTTCCCTGCTAATCCGGGTAGCTCCCTTGACTTCCCGGCCTGTCCCTCAAGGGAGACAGAGGTGAGCACAGGGACTAGGAGGAAGTCCCCAAGCAGGGACAGAGAGCTGAGGAGGCACAAAGTCACCCTCCTTGCCTGATGGGAGGCTCGGCCAAGGCCCTGGCTGGGACAGTGTCGCAGACGATGCCTTTGCCAGGGCTATTTTGGTGTCGCTGGGCTGCCAAACCCCAGCTTGGCCCAGCTCTGGCAGGGAAGGGCCGGCAGCCCCAGCAGTAGCTGGGGTCCGAGTGGCTTTGCTGGGCTGGAGGGGCCGGTGGTGGCAGCAGCAGCGGGGGATGCACGGAGGCAGAGGCAGGGCGGCTCCCGCGCACGTTCCAATGTATCC
>NW_010257058.1:0-41734 GCF_000690775.1 Eurypyga helias | reverse complement strand
CCCAGCTGCCCTTGCAGAATTAATACCTGGCTCTGGAACTTGAGGGCCAGGCAGTTGAGGAGGAAGGTCCTTCCAGGGAGCTGCATAGGACAACCCTGCCAGCCCCACACATTACAATTGCCTCCGTTTAAAAAAAGGAGGAAGTTCATTGTTGTAGGTGATTCCCTTCTGAGGGGAACAGAGGGTCCAGTATACTGCTCAGACCCATCCCACAGAGAAGTCTGCTGCCTCCCTGGGGCTCGGGTTAGGGACAATGTCAAAGTTGTGAATTAAGAAGAAAAATTGATTTCTTTGAGGAAAGCATTCTCCTGAAGGCTGGAAAAGTGCCTATTCTCAACTTCTTTTTGGCAGCAATGATTAGTTCTGAATCCAGCTCATGAAGACATTCTATTCTTTTTTACAAGAACAAGAGAAAATACTGACCCCTTCCTCATGCTGTGGAAAGACTGTAGAACTCTTAACATGTCCCTGTGCTCATTATGTTGATCTCAGACTAGGAAGAGAACAGTGATTCCCTGTTCAGTTTCCAGTTCCTAGCAAATTTATATTAATACATTTTTAGTAGTGGAGGAGGACAGTTCTGCTTCTCACCTTTCCATCTTCAAAAGTAGCTGTAAGGAAGCTGATGATGGCTATTCCCTTGATGGACAAATAAGTCACACTACTAAAGGGGATTTTCCTGAAGATTGTCAACTTAAAATGTAATCAAGTCAAGATTGCTGTCAATGCCAGTTGGCATTTCACAGAGTTTAATTAAAAAATGCGAAATTTTATGGACCAGTACATTAAAACAAGGTAGAATGGTTCAATAGTACTGCATCTGTTGGAGAGCAAATCCCAGGCACATTTTCTATAAACTTAAAAGGCGTAGTAAGACTAGAGGGGAAGATAGGAAGGAAATGAGTTAGCAGGCTTTCACCATTTGAATAATATATAAATAGGTGGATCTATAGCCACCTGAACATAAAATCCTTTGTGCCAACCCTATTTAAAATACGGCATTGATTCATTCAATCACACTTCATCATTCACAACATGAACTTTACGTGAACTGTTTCCCACTGATTTGTCTATTCTGGGTTCAAACAATCCATCAATAATAATCTAACAGATTTGCTCCTAATTATTGTTACATTTCTGCATTGATATCACTACTTCTTACTGGTACATGAAAGAAAGTTTTAATAAAAACACAAACACACAGTTTTGGCTAAGGCCCTAAAGAGCTACACTGCTGTGTTTATATTGGCATAACCTCCTTGGGCTCCCTTGCATAAACTGAATCTAGAGAATGAGGCAGAGAGATAATAGATCTGATGTTCCTGACTGATAACACCAGTTCAAGTGCACATACTACCAAGTTTTATCTACCTTAACAATTATCAACATGGATAATTTTGGGGAACCAGACCAATGTTTTGGTGGTTTTTTAGATGACTCTTCATTCTAGATATTTATCTTAATAGCTCAGTGTACACATACCTCAAAGCAATCTATTTAAGCTAATAAAACCTGTTGAGGATAAATTGCACTATACAGCCAAACTGATGTATCTCTGCTACACTCTGTCTCAGAAATTCTTGTATCACACAGGACATTACTACCTCATGGACATTTGACTCTCTATTCTGTTCTGTGCTTTATACAATCTTTAGACTCCAAAGTCACATTTAACATGGTATGTGGGTAAGGAAATCCATTTTAGCCACTCTTATAACTCCTTTATCATTCTTTTTCAAAATGCCATTAAGATATAGTCTGCTGATGGCTATAAAAATGAGAAATCTGAAAATGACTGTATGTGTTATGTCTTGAAGCTATACTAAAATTCATTAAAATTATCCAATAAAGTATGGAGTTAATCATTAGTTTCAGGTGTGATGTATTAGCGCAATGCTCTGTCATCACAAGAACCTTTGTTCTTCCTCTAATCTGTCCCTATGAAGTTTTTACATTAGCTGCAAAATTGGTTGTCTCAATGATAGGTAGAGTCTTCCTTAAGGACAGGCAATTTTTGCCTTTAAAATATACTTGCCTCTTCAAGATTATGAAGGGAACATATGTACACCGGGTATGTAGAGCCACAAGGAAAGTTTCCATAAGCTCAATCAATCTAAAATTAAAAATAAATATATTTTGGCAATCAGTGTTTAGACTATGAGAAAATCCCTATCATTACTCAAGGTATTACATTCTTGCCTAAAATGTTAAAATTTGTTGAGTCATAAACTCACATTTTTTGTATTATTATTTTTACTTTACATTAATCTGAGGAGGAGTACATGTATGTAAGCACTGGGGGAAAAAATAGAAATCACAATAAAACTGAATTCATCTGCAAGTAACACTGAAATAACCAAGAGTTCTATAGGGTTTGGGTTTTTTTTCCTTTTTATGTTTTCACTGTCTATGTGTCCAAGTTCAATTAATTCTACATTGGAGAATCAATTGGCTTGTGTACAGGAAGTCTGCAAGAACTCTGATTGTGGAAGTAATAATTCAGCAAAAACTGTTTTCAGAATATTTCCTTTTCAAAGGCCAGTTAACTCTGAACACTTTGGGGAGGGATGGGGGAGGGAAAGACTCAGTACCAGAAAACTGAACCTTTGTTGTTGCTTCAGGAAAAAAAAAATAGTCCAATAGACCTAAATGTAAGAATCTGTATTTTTAACATGGATTCCAAGTGTCTTAGCGTTAAAGCAAGTCATATATTGGTCCACAGAAGCCAGATCGTTGTGATTATTTCAAGATGATAAAATAGCTATGTGTGTTTTAGGTAGGTAATCTACATAAAAAGAAACACTGTATATGTAGTAGCATATTATTTTACCAACAGTGATCGCAAGGTAGGTTCGTTATTCAAAGAAAGACTATCAGTGCTTTTTAAATAGGCATGTTCTTTGTTAGAAAAGTTAAATGGATTTTATCATAGGATATGAAAGACAAGCATGAACGTGACAGCACCCAATGGAGGAGTTTTGGTTTTGTTTGGTTTTTGTTTGGTTTTTTTTTTAAATAACTTCATCACCTTATCCTTTCCTTTTAAATTACTTAAAATGACTCTAGTATGACATACAGCTTCACAGCATGCACAGGTCAGTGAAGCCAACATGCCGATTTTAGAATCTCTCCCATATTGATCATGTCAGTTCAGTATATTTTGTGATAAAATCATAGACACTGATGCAAAGTCTTTTGAAAATTAAAGGAGGAAACGTTTAGACTACTTTGAAGGCATCTAAAGTAACAGACTAGAAACTGTGAAATAATGTATATTGTTCTCTTAATTGTCCTGTATTTGAATATGATTAAGAAAGCAACCAGCATAAAAGAATGCACGAAGAATGAAAGGAAGAGGTACACAGAATGTGTCATCAGGGATACAAACGTCTCTGGAACTGGCTACGCAATATTTATCACCTCCACTGAAATGCCCCTGACTTAGAAATCATCCAGAAAGGAGAAATTAGAAGCTTAATTATTTAATCTGTAGAAGTCACAGGAGGTTTAGAGGCAAAGAGTATTCAACAACAGAGTTTGACATTAGCGAGGATAATAAAAATACCCAGTCTTAAAAGTTTAAAAGAGACAACCATGAAGTTCTGATATGGTTTTGGCATGAAAACTACATTTGAGGCAAGCTTACACTTTATAGCAAAGATACCCGTAAGGTAGTAAAATAATGTGTACTTGGTGTAACTCTCGCTTAACATGAAACACAAGCAATCATCACTCCAGTCATGTTATTAAGCATCAAAACCAGCATCAGTTCTTCCTTGTCTTACTCTCTGATAGTATAAAAGAATTGATGGAAAAAAGCCATAGATCTCTAAACTGCAGATTATTGTTTGTGGTTTTTTTTTTAAAGTAATATCTAATTATCTTATTAATCTATATTAATACAAAAAGTAGGCAGGGAGAGATCAATGTTTTGCCAGGATGTATATACCATCTACTAAATGGATTTTTCTGCTTGTGGACCTGAAATAGCTTTGTCTCCGCTCATGTGGTTTCTTGAGTAAATATACTGGAGTTTCCTCTCACCACAATGAGGTTTCCAAAAGCAAGAAGTAAGGTTGTTTTTTTCTTTGTCACTATTCAGCCCCATAACAGTACAGAACCTGGCACTTAATCACTCGGAACAGAGTTGGGGAGAGAATGGAATAGCCTCTGATACTGGCATTATCTGCTCTCTGCATTCATCCTCTCAAGCATGCCTGGTATCTTTCCTGAGATTTGGTATACACATTTTATACAAACAGGTATACATACATACATTGAAAATTCATAATTAAAATTGAAAAAGATGTGAACTTTATATCAAAAAAAAAAAGCCCTCCCTTAATAAATGTTCACTTCCTACCTCCATCTGCTAATAGAGTTGTGAAATGAATGCCCCAGAAAAGAAGATTTCAGGTGGTTCAGAGTACTTCCTTAGAATGCTACTTCTCTTACCTCACTGAATATGACTTCTCCAAAAGCCAGGGCTCATTGTGTTTGTGGATAAAATTCTGTGCAATATACTTATTAAAATACTGACAGCATTATTTTTTGCAGACTGGTTTTGGTCTAATTGCTCTGATTTCAACAGGCATTTCTTCCCAGTGAGGGATCTTGTATTTTAATTGGGAATTAAATCACAGAATCATTTAGGTTGGAAAAGACCTTTAAGATCCAGTCCAACTGTTAAGCTAACACCACCAAGTCCACCACTAAACCTTGTCCCTAAGTGCCATGAGCTGATGTGCAAGAGCTAAACAGAACTGATTACAATTGAATCTTACTTTAACAAATCTAAACACTGATTGCCTAACTTCCTTTTAAAAAATATTTCCCCATGGTATTTTCTTTAATTAAAAAGAAAGCAGCGAGACAGAAATAAATATTCCAAGAAGCTGAATGAAGAACAAAGTTCTATGAAATCCCACAAAGTGAGATAATTCAATTTTTCAGTCCTTAATACTACAAAGATGAACACTGAAAGAAATATAAAATAGATTTGGTTTAAAATTTCTTTAACGTCCTTTAAGCATTTTTTGTACAAAGGCAAATCTCATTCCTATAAGCTATTTTCTTGAACAGTACAGTGCCCTGAGTTTTCCTCTTCTTCGTGATAGCAATCCAGTGTTCAAATTAGTTTCTGCAGGAGAGAAATCTTCAAGACATAGGTTCAAGGAAACCACTACTTCAATACCCTACTTCTAAGTGAAAATAAAATAGACTGGTGGGAGGAGCTGTGGAAAAAAGCTTTGTAGACCAACTCCTTCATAGGAAAAGATAAGTCTAAGTTTTCTGTCAATGTACAGCAAGAACATTAAAAGCTGTACAGTAAATCACTCCATGTAGAAAATGGTTTAGTCATAGCACGATGAAAAATTCAGACTGTAATTATTTTGTTGACTGAAAACCAAATTAGGCTTTAAAGCTTTGTATTCTTACTTCATTGTATTTCCAAAATCAGTCATTCATAATAATAAATTCTTACATAACATTTATTTAAGAAACATTTGAAGACATTTAATAGGGTGAGGCATGTTTCTTGTATCTTACTTTTTAATCTATACACAGTAATTTCCTATTTAGGATCATTTTAATCATCAGCTACATATATGAGCTGACTATAACTACATCAACATAATAAACTTAGATAGGTGCTATGGCTTTCTTCTTAGCAATGAACAACTGATAGGCCAGACTAATAAGCCAGTATTTTGCTTCATATTTAAAAAAAAAAAATTAGTTTAGAGAAAGTACACACATTCATACATGTATTTTAGTAGAACTTCACTTACATGAAATATAAAGCAACTAGTAAATACTTTATTTTTGAAGAAAAAATCCAACATGTCTACTGCAAATATTTCATCTCCGATTCCAAAACACAGAAATTTCTTAGTTACAGTAATCCATGTCAAAAGAGATATAATTGCCTGACACATATGTTTTTTATTTGACTCTGAAGTGCAGAATGATACCTGTGTGAATTTCATTTCTCTGCTGAAAAACAAAATATCCACACATGGGAAAATTACAGTTTTGTGTAATGAAACTCAACTTTCTATGGCAATAATAACCTTTAAAATTATAACATTAGGAAAATTTAGTGTAACTTTTCAAAAGCATTTTAATGACTTCTTAGTTCCTGGTTTTGGTGTATTTATTTTTGTTCCAGCGTATTTATTTCTCCTTGACTAAACCAGAAAAAGTAGAAAATTAAATATTAAATGGTCAAACCTAAATATTACTTCGTGTTAATTTTCATTATGTTTAATCTAAATATTAAATGAACAGGTCATGTTTACTGTGTTTCCTATTTACTTGCTAATATGGAATAAATTATAAGATACCTACATTTAACTGTTTACTTATCAAATGTTAGTTAATTGTATACAGTTGCAGTAGATCAATACACCCAAAATAAAAACACTCCAGTCTCTAGGGAAAGCATTAAATCTCTAATTTATGTTTGAAACAAGAGAACTGGCTGTACTTAATATCTATTTCGTCTATTCTGAAGTCATTTCCTGGGCTTCTACCTTTGAACCTGCAATAAATCTCTCTGTCCTCAGTCCCTCTTTCAGCACCTAAAATAGCCCACGTACTTTTGGTCAGACCAATGTTTAGCTAAGAATGGCACCATAAATATCCTGGAAAGAAATCTGATTTGCATTAACAGAAAAAATGAGTTGCTAGAAGATTTCATATTTCTACTATAAGCAAATCATTTTGAAAGAGGCAAATTTTTTTTAGAGTTGTCAGGAGATCTTGCAAAATGAAAAAGGAGATCATAAATTGGACGTTGTTTACATCACACTCCTTTTGCTTTGACATCACAATCAAGTAGTTTCTACAAGTACATGCCACCGTTGGCAGGTTAAGTAGGAAAGTACATTTCACACACTAGATGTCTAAGTTTCCTGATGGAAGTGTATATATGGTTTTGGGAAAAAAGGTACTACCCCATTCTGTGGGATTTTTTAATTTTTCAGAGTAAAGAAAAAACTCAGGAGTCTTTTCAGGATTTTTTTTTTCTTAGACAGGGAGATGAGAATCTGTTCTACAGAATGGTAAACCCCAGGGTAATCTACAACATTCATAACTTACAGTGGTCTCATATCCTTAATTCCTCTCCAGCTGCCTTCCCCCCCCCCCCCCCCCTGTTTTGTGAAGGATGTGTTTGTGTTATCATTGGCTTTGACAATCTAAAATCCAGTAATTTCTAGAGTAATTTTTTTTCTTGTCATTGTTGTTTGTATAACCGATAATGATTAATCCAAGAACAATGGAACTGCTTTTAATGTCACCAGAAAACAATTCATTACATTAACTTTCTATGTCTAGAAAGAATTGGTCCCCAAATAAAAAAATAGTCACAGTTAAGCTACAAGATGAAGTCAATTTTGTATGCTCCGTGTGGAATATTTTGTTTCATGGGCATCGCCTTAGTGCTAGTACAGATCTCTCCACATTATTATTGAGACAGCATTCCCACATTAAATGCCATTTGGTTGTTTTTCATAAATTACTTCGGAAAATTGAGTAGATGGCTTTCTATTAAAAAAGCAGGGATATAGGAAGACAATAGGAAATACATACCACTGTGAATTTGTAATTTTTATTAGTTGTTGTGGATAGAACAATAATTTTCTTAGGGTCTGGTCACTAACATGACATAGTGAAATCCATGTTTCTGTTTCTGTACTGTAGTATGCAATATCAATAAATGATGCAAAGCTGCTGGTCATTTATCAGTCATGACCCTTAATTGCTACTTTTTTAACCAGGCTTCTAATATCAAAAAAATTAGCTCTCTGTAAAGGTTCATGTGTGGTATGTTCTGCAGGCAAGTTCTTTTCACAAGTGTCCAAAATAAAGTATGGTGTCCATATGAGAACTTCTTTCAGTATGTGCAAATCAGCATCAGTCAAATCCCTGCTGATGAATGACTTACAATGAGGGAGAAAATATATCACAATTCTGTTTCTATGAAGTTCTCCATGAAATTAAAAGGTAATAGGATTCCAGCATGAAGAGGGAAGCATCCTCTTTCAAAGCTTCTCTCTTTGCTGTTTGCTATTGCAACCTAAAGGAATTAATTTCCAGCACCATGTTTCTATATTGTGAACACAAAGATATGTAGTACATACAGGTAGTCTGTAGCTGGAAGGATACTTTAAACATATAAATAATGCAAAAGTTCAGGATTAAAGCTATAAGGGGAATTTGATCAGTTTATGAACAGTATCAGAGGACGCAGTTGCTCGTGACAATGAAGCTTTGGATTAGGTGGCATACAACCCCCTTTCAGTAGTGTATCTTGAAAATTAAGGTAAGAACTGCTGTTTCTAAACCACTATTTTCAGTTAAAGTTAACATGGCAGGAGGAAACAGACTCTCACTGTGGTTTTCAGCACATTTATCCTCCCTTCATACTGTGATTCATCACAGTCTGGGTGCAGTGATTTGAAAGTCCTATAATGCAGTAATGCATTACTGATACCTATTTTCATTTATTAAAAGCAGTACCAGAATTCGTAGAGCATTTCAAAGCCTTGTTCCTCTATAGCAGCTTTGGAGAGATCCTGACATAGCTGAAAGTAGCTGAAACACTTTTTTTTTAAAATGGACTCCTTCTGTTCTCAAGTTTCTGTATACAGAAAGTATTGTCTGTTCTTGCTAATAACAGGAACAGGACTCATCCTCCCTTAGATAAATACACAATGGAGAGAAAAGAAAGCACCCTGCTTCTCAGCGCCCTCATGCGGGGAGATAACCATACTAGATATCCATCCTTTATCCTGAAGTCTAAGAGAGGACAATTGCATTGAAGGAAAGAAGATAAAAGGACCTGTGGTTACTAGCTTTCCATGGATATGTAAAGAAGTTGTATGGCAGTGCTTAAGTTCCAGAAGCACTTGACAATTTATTTGTTCCTTTAAGAACCTGAAAAATGCTGGTGAACTTGAACTGAAGATCTGTATGTTGCAAATCCCAGGGGTTTTCTGACACTAACCTGGGCACTATCGTTAGTCTTCTAGTATTAAAAGAAGTGTTATAGTGCACATGCTTAAAGCTTTGTAATAAAGACAGGAGGGGAAATTAAATTTGAATAGAAACCAACTATTTTCATAACCATTAATCAGGTACAGGATTGTAGATAATAAGATATTAATCAAATAGACATTTGTACATGATCCTAAATTACAAGGATTCAGGGTAAAAACCACAGCCCTGTGATCACTAGACAGGTCCATAGTGATGACAGACATCTAACATCAAGTCAGCAAGGTGAGGTCAGGATGGTAAAGGCTTAGGCACAGTCCTACCTACAATGTATCTTAGGAGAAGACCAAGGGTAAGGGTCTGAGCTCAGTGCTCTGTCTCACAGCACAGCTGTTTTCCCACTGCCTGACCCAAAGCTGTGATAGCTCATGGGCAGCTGCACCTATGTCAGAACTGGCCAGAGTCTGGCCACTGGACCTCAGGGCATGCGGGCAGGAGGGTGCAGACCATGGGGGAGAACTTGGGGTCTTGACAACAGCTTCAACATCAACTGATAAGTAGCTTTGGAATTCCTTTGTGTCTTTCTCAAGATGAGAAAAACAGCCTTTTCAGAGGCATCCGCCTCTTGCCACTGAAGAACTTAGGTTAGATCTGTAAGCCTTACAGCACCACCCTGATGCACCACTGCATTTTTAACTTTACTTTTCAGAAAAGTGTTTTTATTATGCAAGTACTACAGTCTTTCTAAAGCCTCCTATTTTTTAATATTTTCTCTACCTTAGGTCACAAAAACATGGAGAAATACTGCAGGAAAAGTCTCAGTGTCTTAGCAAATGGTCTTAAAGACTCCTATTACTCCTAAATCTGAAAAAAAAAATGGTCACCAAGTACCAAATGCAGTCTTCTCTATTTATTATGTATTAGCAAGCTCTAATGGCACAAAGAAGTTAAAACAAAATGACACAATAAAATATAAGGAGAAGTGAGCACATTCCCCTTACCAGTCTGTAGTTTCTTTAGGTTCCTAATCAAATAATTCTTCTTTGTAAAATAACTTGAAAACAGTAGTAAATAACTTCAGCTATGTTTAGGCTCAACTGAACTCAAAACACTGTAATAAATTAAGGATTTATTTACACTTTAAGACAGGGTTCTCATTTTGATTTAAAATATGCATTTAATTCTAAATTTCAGAAGCATTACTAAATTGAGCAAGATATAAGTCACTAAAAAATCCTGCCTAAACCCCAACTGTATTGCGAACTTTGAAGTCTGTTGGGTTTTTTTCTTAATTTTAAGTATGGTCATGGTTTCTAAAACTGATTATCGATTTTGGTGTTTCAAAGCTGAAATAACACAGACCAAATTTTCAGGAAGCAGACTATGAGAGTTCTGCACTGCAAATCAGTTTAGAATGCTGTAATTATTTATTAGTAGCAATTTTTTTAGACTTTTGGTCAAGATACACAGAAATACAGCAAAACCCTTACTGCAATTATTTCGACTGTACTGTTATACTCACTGTCCAACAAATCAGGAAATATCTTTCAAAATCTGGTTTGTTTGTTCAGACAATCCCCAGGAACAAGATGGGATATTCAGGAATACAGCTTAAAGCATATAGTTTAAAGCAATCTAATATTACTTCTTCAGTAAAAATCTATACTTTCTTTTCAATTTTAGGACACAGCTTTATGCAGATTTTTTTTTTATGTAATACTTCTATGAAATTGAATAAACTCTGCAAAGCTTGCCAATTGGCAGACACAGATGCCCACAATTCACTTGATATTTATAAAGCACTTTACAATTAGTCACACACACACAAAAGATAAATCAAGCAAGCTCACAGTACACATTTAATTTTTACGTTGATGATTAGTAATAATTTCTTAATAGGTAACACCATAAAAGGAAGACTTATTTTACCCGCAGAATAAATGTAACAGAGTGTATTTTTGCAATGTTCATACAGGGAAAAATATTAGAAAGCACTCAAAAACAACTATAAGAAACCTCACATTTAATATTATATCATGTAGTAGTATTATTATTATCACAATTTAGTATCATCATCATAATTTCTGTTTCTAACTACCCTAAATATTTGATTTCAGTACCACTGTTGGGTTTTTTTTGTGACATGCATTCAGTTTCCACATTCACAAACACAACATGGAAGTATGTGAATGGCTGAAGCTGTTTTAATCCACCATGAAAGACAAATGTTCTTCCCCAGGCTGCAACATTTGTATCCAAGTTCCTAATTGCTTTCCATGCCCTAACAGTTTTTCTTTTTACACTGATGTACTTTCCTGGACTCCTGATCACTCCCCTAGGCCCAAAAATCATTATGGAGATTTACATATTCTGTCTAAAATACTTCTTTTCCCACTAATTATTTCTCTACCTCATTCTTTGAGGTGTTTCTACAACTGAAGTGAAATAGATAAACTGGTAATTTTACCAGTAGATGACAGACACATTATATAGGTTTGGGTTCACCTTTTTCTCCAAGATGGTAAATAGCAGAAAGTATATTGCAATATCATGTTTCAGTTAATATATTGCAATGTATGGGAATTTATGTATCTTATTAATTGGATAAGCTGGGGTTTTTTTAGGCAAAAAGCAATAATAACAGAAGTTGTTGTGAATGTTACAGTTTAGCTCTTACAAAATGCAGGAAACACTATTTAATGTTAATTATATTGAAAGTACAGGCAAGGTATAGTGAATAAACTTTAATGTCTTCCTATACTAAAATTAACACTCACTCAATTAAATGCAACAGAAAGCTTGTATTTGAAGCAACCAAAGGGGTCAGAAAATAACAAAATGCAGCTGTTTGCTCTCACTTGTAATTATGTACATCTGTTTGAATAAACATTTAGGTTGACTGCATAACAAAGTGTATTTCATTAAAGATGAGCAAGCAACTTATAAAAATATTGAGAGGAAAAAGAAGTTGAGATATAAATTCTCAATATTAAACAAAAGCCAAGGAGATCATTGCTGTATGTAGAATATTAGCACAAGATCCTGGAATTCTATTATGACATATAAAACCACAGCAGCTGTTTAACAAATAGTATGATTTCGAAAACTGTTTAATCCAAATAAAAAAACCATACTGGGATCAACAGTAGTCTTTCCACTGACATTTACACATTTTTTTAGATATCTTGGCTGATCAGTTTCCTGGATACTGGTATTTCTTCAGTTCTTATGGACTTTTCTGGTTTCTGTTAGGCTTCTAGTATTTGTAAGTACCAAACATATTCCACACAGGTACATAGCAGTGGACACAAATCCACATGGTAGTACTCAAGGTAAAACAACTCTTCACCACCACCACTCCTAAGAAAAAAAAAAAAAAAAAGAAAAAAAAAGACACAGGCTTACATTTCCTCTGGAGTGTATTACACCCTTCCAATAATTTATAATTTTAAGTTGTGTAAAAGTTAACTTTAAAAAAAATTCAGTCTGAATTCAGATCTACAAAGAAATATAAACTATTATAATTCAAGCTCAAATTCCTGGAATTCAGGCTTATAAAACATCATGTGGACTATTTATAATGTTCTTTTAAGTCCACACTAGAAGACTTGCTCAAGCCACTTCATGAAGATTGTATTACAAAGTCTGAACAGACCAGACTGTTTAAGTTGGGTCAACTCCCTCACCAAATTCCTGAGCCTGATCACAGGATAGATCCAACTGTGCTTCAAGAATACCAAAGTATTCTCACCTCCTTTCAACATTGCATTGTATATGTTGTTAGTGAGACACAGCTTGCCCTGAGGATTATCACCAGTCAAATAATAACAAAATAAATAATTTTGGATTATGCTAAATGTGAATACAAGTGAAAGATAGTACAGTACACAACATAATAGTTATGAAATTTAGCAGTCTATAATCTGACAATATATCATTTGTATGTTGCTTTTATTCTGTACAGGCTAAAGACAAATAGAGATGTGTTTTGTGTGCAGTAAGTCTCCTTCAGAGACAGCAGAATGAGTGCTGTGGGGTTATTCACTGAATTTTGTATTACCTGAAGTGCCAGTTTTGCTGAAGATTGATGTCTTGGTAGAGTTCAAGATCTCACTGATAAACCTCAGTTCTGTTGGATTTTTATTGTTTCTTTTGAACAACAGTAAGAAGTATGCTTTTGCTACTCATTACTAGATTTCTGAGCTGTGTGAAATTTCAGCTAGATTTCTGAGACATATGAAACATTAATGTGCGTAGGAGCTATTATATTTTGCCACATTAATATCTTTAATAAGGCTAAGGTAAAAGTCTAAGTCTGACGTGTTCCTCTCCTATGGATTTTATGACATAAGAATGGAGGTAAAGGTTGCAAGTTAAATGGCTTTGGAGTCTGCAGTTTGATACAGTTAGCAATACTACAGAACTGTACCCAAACCTTGGCAATTGCAGTAATATTACGCATGTGAAGGAAAATCTTAGTGTTTCATCCCCTACCACAGTGTGTATCCCTTTGCCTCATGTCCAGGTCAGTATCTCTGTCCTGTCTTGATGATGACATTCAGCTATTATCAAAACTTAAGAGGCAAAAAAGCTTTAGGAAGGTTTCAGTGCAATTACAGAGCCTTTGAGATCATTCTGTCTAGTAAAATAAGCTCATCAGAAAGACAAATTCTTTGTGGGCATATTTTCAGTCAACTCTGCTTTTCTTCTGAATATTAAGTACACACTTAACTAGATAGATTTCCACCTCCCTGTCCTGTCCCCATTCCCTGCATTTTACTTCTAATAAAGTATTATATATAATGCATTTTATGAGATTTGTTGAGTACTTAAGAAAACTTCTTGAATGAGAGCAAACAAAGCTATATTTTTGTGGACGTGGGAAGAGGTACAGTTGTCATCTGTCTGGAATTCTTTAAGGCCTCTGCACAATCCCCCACAACATCCTTCTCTCCAAAGTGGAGAGATACGGATTTTATGGGTGGACTATTCAGTGGATAAGAAATTGGCTGCATGGTGGTATCCAGACAGCAGCGGTCAACGGCTTAATTGTGGTCACAATTTTAAAAATTACAAATGTTTAAAGAGACAAACAATACAATCTACAGAATCAGTAAGATTTGGAGTCCTCAGACATGTCACCATGTAACAAAAGAATCATTAATCTTTTAAAAGTTTTTCTCTCCTCTCTCTTTCCTCCCCCCCTCAAAAAAAAAAAAAAAAGCTTAAATGATATGGAAAGAGCTTGTTACCGGTATACTATAAAATATCACTTACTTGACTGAGTCCTCATAACTTACTTGAGAAAAAACTCCAGTTACTACACCTTCAAGAAATATCATTCTTGAGGAATATGCAATTTTATACTGTTCAGAGATTCTGGTTTAAAAATCATGCTACTGTGTCAGAATATATCAAAATGTGGTTAGTTCTGCTTTTTATTTTTTTAAAGTATATTTATATGTTCAAAGCTAACATCGCTTTCTATTCTCATCACTTTTTAAGCAGAGTGGGAGAGGAGGGCAGAGAGAGATACGGACCACAGTGGTTGTTCTCGTATTTTAACTCCTATGGCCTTTCCAAAACAGCTACGTTAGGTACTCCCTGAAAACAGATATATTAGATATTGCCTGATTTTCATGAGTCCTACATTATATAGACTGGACCACTACAAACCTATTCCTTTTCTTGAAAGTTATATGCAAGTTACCAATCCAGTATGTACTGCTAAAATTGGTAACACCACTCTTAACGGTGTAAACACTAGGACATGTTCAGTTCTATGGTGGCTGGGCTGGATTCTGTCGTCTCTGTAAAACGCCACAGTGAGAAAAGATCTTTTTCCTCTTAGAAAAGATCATAAAATGTAGATATATACACAATGAAGCTTTATTACAAAATGGCATAAAGGTTTAATATGGGTCTCTCATTATTTATTCC
Source organism: Eurypyga helias (assembly GCF_000690775.1). Classification (NCBI taxonomy): domain Eukaryota; kingdom Metazoa; phylum Chordata; class Aves; order Eurypygiformes; family Eurypygidae; genus Eurypyga; species Eurypyga helias. The sequence continues at coordinate 26,791 of NW_010257058.1, read as the reverse complement.
ACATTGGGATTTGTCACATTAATACCTCTAGAGATACTTTTATTATTCCCTATCACGTAACAGGAATGGACCGTGTATGACAGTGGCTACTTGCCAGGGAGAAAGCATACAGCAATTAAAATACTGGCATGAACAGTTTTGCTACTTGGTTATTTACTGATTCATTATCTCCAATTCTGCAGGTTCCATTTGCTCCAGTGTTATAAACTCCCTGGCCCAGAGGCAACTTTTTACATGCCAAAGCCAAAAGAGCCAGGAGAGGAGGTACAGATACTGAGTAAAAGTGCCATTCCGTTTATATCTAACTGCCAGTGAAAAATGGAGTTTTACAGAAAATGAATATTCCCTCAAGCATTTAATCAAGAATCTTTCAGCCCAGTTTGTGCATTCCAGGCTGTTTATATTGTTAATAGTGCTCCTTTTCTCTTGCTTTGTGTAATATATATTATTTAAAACATGAGGACAATTATTAATGCAAACATACTATGTGAACGATATTCCTATACATCCAGTACATCTACATCTTCAGAAACTATCTTAAATTTCTAAACACATAATAGAAGCAACTAATAACAAAACTGGTTTCTGGACTTCAGCAGGGAAGGGCTCATTTCAAGTCTTAAGGAACTATTTTCTACTCAAAAGCAGCCTTGCAAACGTGATAAATTGTGATTCATTCACACTTACCATTCCAGGCTTCTGGAATTTACCTCATCCTTCCAGATCCAGAATCCAAAAATAAAATAATAGTTTAAAAAAATCTAACACAGATTTCAAATGGAACAAAACTTAGTTTCTTGTTGAACTTACCCTAGTGAACTTCAGTCACAGCTGAAGTGCCTTCAAAGTCCCTTACACTCTATTTGCTTATTTTCCAGAAGCCTAAAGAGACAATGTTCATGTACACCAGTGCTAGCAGAGAGCCACTGTCCATTTTAAAGAGGAAGCATTAAGTGTTACTTCCTTTGGCACTGAAATGAAGTTGTGGATATCAGGTTTCCCCCATTAATGCTAACTGCTGGCAAATACGCAGTAATTACTTACAGCATTTATGTGGATTTTCTCTGTCTGTTATGCAAAAATTACCTCTGTGTCGCATCACTTGACTCAACTTTAAAAGTCTCCATGAGGATGCTTGTGATGGGTACAGCTACTTCTAATGTCTTCCGTCCCTTGCACTTTACTTAAAAGTAATCCATTCACCACCTTCAGTGATCTGTTTATTATGAACTCTAATAAAATCCACTACTTAATCTCTCTATTTCTTCACCATTAGGTTCCTTCAAATATACTGACAAACTTTTCTAAGAAGTTTAGCCCTCTTTCAGAACTCCTAAAACTCTCTAATCTGATGTACATTGTTCTCCATGTGATTATGCTTAGCCCCTTCAATGTTCCGACCAGGTTCTCTAGTGGATCTAACAAAAACTTCATTATCAACCCACATTTCCATATATTGAGAAGGTAAGTCACACCTTGGTTTGGCTAGTTACTCCAATGTTCCAGGCTGCCATTTTCATTTGAGGAGTTCCCACAGGCTCACAAAAACTGCTTCATTTTCTCATTCAAATTCCTCTGTAGAAGTCCCTTCAGAAGTAAGATTACATTACAGTGGGCACAACTCCCAGCTGACGTAGCTATACAGCTCTGGGCCTCTACCAAGTTCACAGCTACCTCAGTGCCTTTACAAATAAGCTTGCATCTGCTGCCTAAGCCTGTCCCACGGAACAATAACAGTTTCAATTAAAAGGTGACAGAAAATGAGTTTCTGAAAACTTTATTCACTACAGCTTGAAAATTATAGGCTATTTAGATGAGCCTGGAAATATTACAGATCATCTTCAAAATCTTACTTCTGGCCTCACACACAGTTCCAAATAGGAAAAGAAAAAAGTTATTCTTCCAGTCCTCAGGAAACAACTAAAATACTATTAGGAAATGCATCTTTGTAACTTTACCATCCAAGTTTCTCAAACTCTCTTGAAAATTCTTTTTTTTCAAATGAAGTTTCAAGCATACTTCTCATGAAAACCTACAGTCATTTTCAAGCTGTGCAATTGACATACATACATAATTGCTTGGGGTTTATATTATGTTTATTATACATCTGTAAACAAACCTAAATCTTTTAAATGAAAAAAAATTAATAATCACTGGCAGAACGCAAAGATATTTTTACTTTATCATCCTAATTACTGTCAAGTTATGCAACAAACAGTGCATATTGCCTTGACAGATTACTCTTCCATGGAATGACAAAACAAATTTTAACTGATCTCTCATTTACCTATATGAAGAAAAATCTACATTATGACTCTAGTTAGTATCTTGAAAGCTGCCTCCATCTTCCATACACTTGAGTTTGTGGACTTCAGCAAATGTACAAGTTTTTAAACCAAGAAAACATGATCCCCATAAACATTACAGATAACTTCCCCACTCTTTATTAACATTCCCTATATCCTCTTCAGTATAGGTTCCTGTTTCATAGCTTTCTACCATTAAAAAATGTTAAGAGTTTGATCCCATTTTGGAAGTCACTCCTCCTTCCTTCAAAAATTTTGAAGTGCATGTTTGTGATTCATTAAGGATATTTTTTTAGTTTCAGGCTCTGTTTCAGTTTTTCTCCTCCCCCTGAAAAACCTGTTAAATACACTGGGAGCAAAAATACCGTTCTGAACATGGTAACTGAAGGAAAAAAACCCACCGTGTTCAACACATTGTATGAACATGACTGTACTTTCCATGTATTTATTATGCTGCAGTAAAATCTCTTGGAAATAACTAGTGCTGTTGACATGGTCTATATAAACTTTCAGAAACAAATGATTGCAGATCAGTGAAATATGTGAAAACTGGAGCAAAACAAAGACCTCTGAATCTCTGAAAATCTAAGCATATGGAATATTGTTCAGCGGATGTATATAGGTAGAGGATGGCTATATATCAACATTGATGCCTAGAAAAAACAAATCTTTGCAAACGGAAACAAAAATATTCCAACTTCTTTGTAACTGCCAAACAGGAGTGTGTATGAAGAATTACAACATCCAAAAGGAAAGTTGCTTGCTAGTATAGTGATACAGATTATAGACAAAATTTATTACAAATACTGTTGAACTGAAATATCAGTGAGTGCCTTTCCTTCCTTGTCATTTCTACACTACTGAAACTTTTGCCTTTAAGTCATTTCTTCAAGTTACAAAGCAAAACAGAAGGACGCTTCATTGGGACAAAATACACAGATAATCCTGCCAGAGTATATTTTCCACCAGTGCAGATAATACATGCTGTATGGCTCCAGGATTGTTTGATTGGCTCTTACCTCTATAGAAATGCCAGTTTAACTCCAGCAGTGTAACCACTCACATCTGAAAAGCAGCTCGGTCAGTACTTCAGACTGTTTTGGGTTTTTTTTTAATGCCTTTTCTATAATTTCTAGAGGAAGAGTGGCATTTTAATTGAAAACAGAGGCTTTTAAGGGATGGACTGCAAATCAGTTGAGGAAGCTACAATCAATCAACTTGAAGATGAGAGCCCTAAGTAGGATCTTCTGTTCTTATTACAGAGTAATAAATTTAGTGACAAGTGATAGAAACAAAAAAATATCCACCTTAATTTAAGAATAAGTAATTAACAATTATGTCGATAACTGGTAAGCTTCAGATTTTTCCTATCATATCAAAGCAATTTTCACCATGAAAATCAGTCAACTTAAATGACTTGTACATACTATTTTCTCCATGTTTTCATATTTAAATTAAGACTGCTGCTTCCTTCTTGCTGAGGAGGTAGTATACACTCCTGGTTGCTTGAGGGTCAAGAAAAATCATCTTTTAAGACAAAAAGAGACAACACATTAAACCCAGAGTGAAGCAATCTATTGATTTCTTCTCTGGTCCTAGAAATATGTCTAGCTTAAAATGAGATAAACACTTTACCTAGAGAGAGCACTGATGCCCCTATAAGCTCAATTTAAGATTTTCACATGGAAAGCAATGGAGAAACTCAATATATTTGTAACAAGGAATTTTTCACTTCAAAATTAAAATAACACTAATTGACTAGCTGGTTCTGGAAGACCAGAACAAATGTTTTAAATATCAGAAAATAGAGATATTCCTCAGATTCGAATGTATCAAATTCTGTTTACATTGCAACCAGTACTTACTAGTCTTCATTCACTGATTTCTTTTAATGAATGCTTATTCAATAAATATTTCATTTGTTCACTTCATCTGCTTTCCTTTTATGCTTTGTTGTTGCCATGCAGAAATTCAGAATAAAAATAATAAGTATTAGTTTATGACCAAGTTTTGGACAAATCAAGGCAGAACACACTGTTTATCTTAGGTTTTTTTTTAAACTAAAAAAAAAAATTTTAAAAAAGCCAGGACTCTAACATAGGTTATTCTTCTCTGTGGAGGCGAAAATATCACCAGGACACATAGACATTTTGTCTTCAGCTTGATGCTGAATGTCAAAAGATAGTTGAGAAAGGTTATAGAGAATTAAGGCATTTCAGCAGATCTCCATTTTAAAGTGTTTTAGCTCTATAGAGAGGAATACATTCAGAAATTAAAATAAAAATTTTGAAATAAAAAGAACATGCAGATATTTTCTTACGGAAGAAAAATAGCTTTCTAAAACATCTTTAACAAATACATGCTTAAAATCTAGCAAAGCTTAAGTAAAGTTGCTGAAGACCTGGTATAAATCTTGATACTGCAGAGACGAAACCACTAGAAATGCTGTCATGTTACTCAACAAGTATGATGAAAAATTAAGGTTCAAATAAAGAAGAATATAATTTAAGAAAAGATGATAAAGAAATCTAGGTGTTGGTTTGTTGGGTTTTTTTTCCCTCTTGAAAACAAACATTGTGTAAACAAGGAATGCTATTGCAATGAGCTAACATGAACTGTGGCACTGAAGGTCAAAGAAATACTTGGAAAGTTTATGTAAAACTGATTTATCTTTTGCTTTGTGTCAGCTACAGTAAAAGAAGGCAAACAAGTGCCTTGGATTCTCAAATGCTAAGATGTGATCATGTACTTTCTGTGGAGCCAATCATCAGTCTCTGTTTTTTTTAAATTTTTTTAAAGTCACAAATAAAATTAGTTATAAAAGTATTTATGAAATAGATTACATATTTATTAACAGATGTGTATTATAATATGAACAGTATTTTAGTATGTGACTAAAAAATGTTTCATTGTGTTTACCACATACAAGACCCCTTACATTTAGACACTAATTAAGATAGCAATGAAACATTAACTGAAATTTTCACTTGTCTTTCAATTCTCAAAGTCTGCCTATAGGATAGTTCAAGCATATAAAAAATCCCAGTAAAGAAAGAATATTTTAACTCAAAATCCATAATTTTGCTCTAAATTCACATTAATAGAAAACAGGCAAGTTATTCTATTTACAAAACCCCAATTTACTTATGTAGTAATTAGGTTGAAATCAAGATGGACTTATCTACATTCAAACAACAAATCTCTCACAAAGAAAGAACTAATTTTATTTACTGTTTTTATATAGTCATAACTTTGCATTAGAAAACTCAAAAATGCTTTCATCTTTAAAGAAAAAATGTCCTCTGAAATCAAACACACCTTCTAAAGGTATCAGTCGCTTCACTCAGAAAGTACTACAACCTTGGCACTTGCACTCAAGAGACTGCTGTCAGTCTGCAGTCTGATGTCACTACAGAATTACGGTTTATAGTACATTATCAATGCCTGGTACGTCCTTGGAGAAAGTAAGCTCTGCTGGCTGAACTTTCCAATTTACTCCCAAAGGCAGAAGAACAAAGCCTCCAGAACTACATAGCACGTATTTTTTAAAAATTCTATAGGGAGAAGATTGCATTTATTAGCAAAGTTTTCTTGTATTATAGATTAGAGCGAATACTAAATAAAGTTCCTTTGTGTACAATTAATAGGCAAAAACACCCAATCCACAAAGAAATATATCAAAATTATGAGCAATACCTTCAAGACAAAACAGGTATAAAAACAAAGCTGCCCAAAACTAATTCAGACTTTGGAGTTAAAAAAATGAATATATATCCTCTAGCAGAAATAAATATGATACCAACACATTTCATCTAGACAGCATGAACAGATGTGGCTGGGGAGGAGAGGTGTAGGAAACATGCAAAAATCAGGAGAACATAAAAAAAAGTTGGAGTATTACCAGTACATGATGATTAGGATTCCATTCGCTCAGCAAGTCTGGCTTTGCCTACGACTTTGAGACAGACCTTACTCAGTCACTTACAGCTTAAGTATTTTCCTTTCTAGAGTAGCTTTTTGCAAACCCTTCAGTTTTTCTAGTTGTTTCTTCTACTGTACATTCTTGAATTCTTCACTCTTCTTTCTTTGGATAGCACTGGCCTTTAAAGGATTTTAATCTTGATTTTGGATCAGACAGTTCTAGGATGAATACTTGCAAGAGTGATGTCAATTCACAACTCAAACTTCTCTCTTCAGATAAAAAACTGAAAACATTAGGCATCTCCCATTCTTTTCTACAGAACAAAAAGCTACAAAAGACTGATCAAATTTGTCACCTGTCTTTCTACTTCAATGAGAAAATTTTTACTCCTATAAGGTATATATAGAAAAAAAAAAAACACCAAAACCCCACAACTTTATCATGCTTCCTAAACTCTTTTATTAGACAAAAATATCCATCATTTGTCATAAGTGTCATCTCTTCTCCTTTAATGGATAAACTGATAAGACTTCTTCCTACTCACTTAAAAAAAAAGTAGGCAAAAGAACTCTGGTAAAAAAAAAAAAAAATCAAAGTCCCTAGGAAACTTACAATGCCATTCCAGAAACTTTACTTTTTTCTACAAACTAAAGAAAGAAAACAACAATATGCATTTGTGTTATTAGAAGAATAGAACCCGGAGGGGAAATGAAACACTATGGCGGCAAAAACTAGCAACTGCTGACTGATCTTTCTGCCTGAATACATGAAAAATAATCCCAGATGTCTGGATTGACATTATCTAATGAACAGACAATACTATTTCCTTTGATTTGTCCTAACTTTATTGTCAGTTCTTTGAGAAAGCCAACCCTCTGGTAAAGAAAGAGGAAGGGAGGAAAGGAGAAACTGGAGAGGATGAAGGAAAATAGATAAGTTGGAGGAGAGAGGCATATTATTCACTGTAACTGCCACTTAGCTTACCACAATCAAACATCCTACAATTCAGCAGTCTGCTGTAACTTTAATGTGAATAGATCAAAATAGTCCAGCTGTGCTCCATATTAAGTCCATTATGTAACCGTACAGCATCTTCTGTCTTCATATTTTGATAATTCTTTGTGAGAGCGCAATAGACGTGAGAAAAACAGTTAGTACATGAGTCCAACTTCAAAGAAGTTATTATGAATTTTCCTGTGGACTTCAGTGGAGCTAGCATTATGCCCACAGACTTACTCATTTTTCCTGAAATCCTGGCACATGACGTTAGGAGCAGGAATAACAGAAAAGGCATTTGCTGCTATTAATGACTAAACTGATATACCAGGTCAGTAAAGTCATATCCTTGGCAATTTCTGAGTTAGTGAAGCATAAGCACTGTTAGCATATGCCAAAGTTTATAAACTGTCTTTTCCAGTGCAGGCTAACAGACATCTGAGCAGTTTAATTGGAGTACAAGTTTTAGTGTTCACAGAGAACTTCCTCATGAAAGAGTAAGCTAATAATCAAACAGCTTTTGTACATATGTCTGATTATTACATAATTATTCATGTTCTGCTTTTATCTATGATGCTAGAAGCCTCCACTATATATTCAAGGGGACAAACTGCAGGACCTAAGTGCTAACTAGAGTTCTACATGGTTAATTCATCAAGCAGTAATTCCAGAAACAGTTATCTGAAAACATCAAGTTAACAATTCTCAAGAATTAGTGTATTCACAAATGTATTGAGTATTCTCTTCAGTACTGTTTCAAACTTTTAAGTTACATAAATAACTTCTTTACATTTAAATACAAAATAGCACAAAAGTGTTACTACTTTTTCATTTCAAGCCTTCAGATGCTATAGATAGATAATAACTGTTATTCTTTGAGAGAATGCAGTGTTTCAATCAACTTCTAAGTAGCCCTGCAGATCAGCATGCCACTGTAGCTTGCTTCTGATATATTTATAGAATTCGTCCCATTTGCTTAAAAAAATAAAAACAGCAACAACAACCCACAAAAAGAACATCACACTTTTTCTCATTTCTACCTTTAAAAGGAAGAGATAACCAAGCAGATAAGCCTTTCAGAATTCCAACTAAAATCAATAAAATTACTGAGGCAAGTCACATGTGCATTTGCCAAGCTGTGTTCTTATTTTGTACGCCAAACAGTACTGTTTAAACAAAATTTTCAATTATTTTCCATCTCTAAATAAATCAGTGCATGTCCATATTTAATCAGGACAAATTCCTTTCTCTTTTCATATGATACTTCCTTCTTCAGAAATACAAATTCTGTACCTTCAGAAGAATATTTTCACTGTTCTCTGAGGTTTTGGGGTTATTTGTTTTAAAAAAAATATTTTTCATCCATAGTTAACTTTTTTGGTTTTCTGTTTTACCTAAAAATGACAACCCTACCTATAAATCGACTTCTCCACTAGTTGTAACAGTATCAAGACTTAAACAGCAGATATTTTACAGCTGCCTTCCTTTTAATAATTAGCTGAGATACTGCTATTCATTTGGATCCCACCAAAGCTAAGCATTTACCTCAGCTGTTCAAGAACAGGGGTGCTTTTTTGGGTTTTTTTAATTGCTAAGTCTATCAGGAATGGATGATCAGCCTATGTTCTTCAGGCTTTCCCCCAGTGATCATAATACACCTCTCTGTCAAAAATCTGATATCTGGGTTCCTGAAGACACAGAAGAGAAGGCATTGAGGGACATTAATGCAGTCATACTGATTACAATCTCTCAGGAAACAGTTACTCCAATTTCTCACTGCAATGGATTAAGTGTGCACCCTCAGGATGTTTCTGTCAGAAAGAAATTATAGTATCTTCCTTCTGAACTTGGCCAGCAGAGCTGCATGGTATCAGACAAAAGACATTGGATCACCCCACTCTGCTTTACAGATTTACGATAATAAATTGCAGGAGGGAGCAGAAGAAAACTGGCTTCTGATAGAGGCACCTACAGTGGTAGTTTTTCATAGATATCACTTGAGATGGCTTTATGCAAGGTCCACTCAGTGCCCATCGATTATATGCTCATAAAGTATGTAAGTTGTTACTGACTAAACGGCCTCAGCAGCAGTATTTATGAACAGCCTGGTGAAAGCATATGGCATGATTTTACTGGTTTTGACTTCCTGACGAACTGTTGACAACTTTTAGGAATAATTACAAATGATATAAAATGGTATATAACAGTTTTCATTTAAGTATGCACACACACACAAGCACCTATATATAGCAGCATACACCTACAAGCATAAGAGTAATGCATTACAGGAACTTTGTACAGTCAGAATGACATTACACAGTGTAGTCATAGCTAATACTATTTTTACTAGATCACCTGAAAAGGCTGTACTAGGCATTAAGTTTAACATGTCTAGTAAATATTTAAGTATTTCTTAATATTAGATGACCTAGAATATAATAAGAAATAAGAATACAATAAGAAATAGCCAGCAGATGCATGAATAACTTCAGTCAACCACTCTGTAATAATTGCAGTGGAAAGAAAAGAAAGAACCGTACCTTCTCATGCAACACATCTGAACACTACCATGCATAATTACATCCTAAGTTAACCCTCTCAAGAAACAGCAGATAAATCAGACTTTCACCAGTTCTCCAGAGTCTGAAAACAAAGAAAAGCAAGTGCCTTAATTCAGAAGAACAATTCATCAAAGGGAATAAAGACCAGATTAAAGGAAATTGAATTGCTGATCATCTGAAACTCCATAAAATAAATGTGCTCATCTTTAGAAGACCTTTGATTAATTCTAGCAAGAGTTTTGAAGCAATTTTTTGATTGTTTCACCAGTGCATTCATTTTGAATTACTTGTGAAAACACATAGTGTTTCTTAAGAAAAAAAAAATCACCAATAGCTTATCAGGCCTACTCTGATTCTTCAGATGTTCGCACATAGCTGCATACCACTTGGACCTCAACAGTTAGTCCACGTTTATCTCCCTAAAGGAAAAAAAAGTATGATTTCCAGTAGCCTAACTTCATGTATTTTAAGTGCAAAATCACAATTACATAATACACAATAATACTATGTGTTATTAATGATAACTGGAAATATTATATATCATTATATTTAGGCACTTGAACAACAGACGTGGAACTGATCTTGTAAAATAATTTTTACATGCAACTGAAACAACAAATCTCTTGCTCTAGATCCTCATGTCCTCAGTGATATTTACTATAAATACTATCATACTATGTAAAACTTTATGTCAAAGATGAATGTGGATTTTCCCTATGCACACACACTGGCTATTCCAAAGTAGATGCCTAGAGATACATCAGAATTTCCCATAATTGTAAGTCTGTTACTTGGATTCTACCCTACAACAGACTCTGTTTTCCTCACACAATGCAGCAGAATTTCTCTTACATTGTCTGTTTATTAAGTCTCACAACTAACCTGTGACGGAAGCATTAGTACCTTGGGACCACTTTGGAAATGCTCCTGAAAAAAGCCATGCTTCAGACAAAATGAAGCAGGGAGCTTTGGGTAGTAACCAGTCTCATTAATATTCAGGACACTTTGTAGTTGCTCCTTTTATTGATTATAAGCAATAATGACTACATCTTCAGTTCTCACTCATCATTTGTGAAACATACATTAGAAACATACATCACATTCTAGTAAACTGGCCAGCACACTCCCGGTGGTAACATTTTAAGGTTCTCTGCATTTCAGGATATCTTATTTTTCCCACTTAACTAAACCCTTTGCAAAGAGTAATGTTCATGCAAGAAAAGTGCATAATCTGAAACACTAAGAAGAAACCCTTTTCTAGACTTCCAAATCCAATTCTTTAATTTTTTTTTTTTCCACTGTCCTTCTGAATGCTTATAATTCTGGTTATAGCATAGCGATGGCTCAAAAGCCTTGTTTAATACCTGCTCCCTACACAAACGAGAGGCATCATTTTACTTTATACACATTCAGCTCTAGTAAGACAGATGAATTTTATGAAAACTATGCTTATTCATCTTAAAAGCATAGTTCAGCCTGTTATTGTTATAAAGAGAAATAAACAGTACTTAGCATTTTTGTTATGGCTTATGAGCTGAACCTCTTTCTTGTTTTGGTAATTAGACAAAATCATCTTGCTTTATATGGGAAGCTTAAGCACATACAAATGTCTAGATTTTTATACCACAAAGAAATGCAGAACAATTAGTATTCCAATCTTTTGCCATACCACCACTCTCTTCAAGTAACAACACAAATAAGTTTTTAAGGAAGTAAAATATTCTGTAGTTTCAGGTTAAACAGTTGGATAAAGAATGAATCTAGGAGTTCTATGAATATTCATAAGAATATTAAATAAGGAAAAATGTACAGAAAAAGACAGCTGGCCATTTAATTTACTCTGTTCATCACTAGGATAATATTGACAACAGCTATGTTGGCACCATGAGAAAAATTAAAGACACAGAAAGCCAAAGAGATTTTAAGACTTAAAGACAAAATACATAGTAACAGAGCAAATGATCTTATTAAATCGGGTATGATTACTGCATGTACCATGACTGAGAATTGAGGAGATACATTTTCACTTCCACATACACCTTTTTGAAATACAGAAGGCATTCATGACTCACTGTATGTTATTAAGGGGGACACACATTAGCATCATGGAGTTTAGATTTTTAGATCATGGAGTTAGAAAACACCTTCTTTTCATTGTTTTTTTTTAAAAACAATTGTGTTGATTGCTTAGAGGTTTTTGATAGGACTGCCACTATACAGGCTCCCAAACAGTCTTAATTTTCTTCCTGTATATTATCAGGTTGCTAAACATTGTCGTTTGACAATAAAACAGTACAGAAGTCTCTCCCTGATGTTTTTCCTAGTAAGATACAGTTGCTTGATCTACATGGTTGGTTGAACCCTGGATTTCCATTCAAGTTCTCTGCCAAAGTTCTCTGCTAGGCAAAATTATAACTGTGACACTCTCTGACACATTAAATGAAAAAAAAAAAAAAGATACTTTGTTTTTGTAAAGCATTTAAGAATATTGTGATAATAGAAAGGTGGCTTATATACTTCAGTAAACATATTTCTAAAGCTATTCTTTATGTACAATAGTTGACATTCACTAACAATGCCTAAATGCCAGATCTTTTATATCCAGTTCTGACACTGAATGCCTGTGTGTCTACGACCTTAGTGATCAACAGCTTTAAAATTTTACTGAGTTGAAACTCATATTCTAGTTCTTGCTCATGGAATTTTATCTGTTTACCCAATAGGTATGTGTTGGAAAAAAGCAAAAGCAATCTAGTGGCACACCCAAGACCTCCTCTCATGTTCACGACATCTCAGAGTAACACTCTGGGTATTTTTACTTCTCCCTCAAAATTACTTGTTGCACAGTAATAAATTAACCTGCTGTTTCTGTAGGAAACAGGAGTTATGAATTTAAGTCCCTTCAAAAAATTGCAGACAAAGATTGGTGTTTCCATGGTCTGTGCAACTGCCCTAAGCACTAAGAGGTGCCTGTAATCACTATTACTGTCCTTCTAAAGAGAATAAACTCCTCTCACTTAGGTGTTAGCTCCTACAAAAAGAACTACAGATTTCTGGCTCCCCAATGAAGAGACAGTTCTAACGTACAGCCTTGAGTCAGTCTTTCAAGCCATCAAGAGATGTGAGTTTTCAGACACAACACTGTACATCTGGCATTTTCTATTAACCAGCTGGCTATGGCCTCTCAATGAGCGTGTAGTCCTCTGACCACAACTCAAAAGACAGACAGTTTTTCCATGAAATGTTCTAACCAGGCAGAGTAGATCATTCTCCTTAATTGCCCTGAATTACACCATGTCCCTGACCATACTTGGTATATCCAGAAAGATCCACACCATATACAGCAAAGTCAGACAGTTACAAATACATATTTATTCGGAAAGGGCATCTTCAGTTTGTTTGCACGTTGGCTTCAGCACAGTATCAGATGAGGAGAGCAGAGACAGGAAGAAAGATCTTGTAAACCAGTATTAAAAGTGACACTATAAAGGGATAAAGGGTACCTAGTAAAAGACAAAGCCATTCAGATTGGAAAGCAGATTAATTAGTTACCCAAACCAACATAGTAACACTTTTACCATTAATCCATGGAGGAAGTGTCAATGACAGACTGAGAGGACTCTAGAGCCATTCACTACCTGACGGCAGTCTACAAGCTTTTTTACGCGGGTATCAAGAAATTTGATTCACCACATGGCTGGATTTTAACCGAACAACTGGCCTACCTAAGAAATTTCGTCACAATAAAGCACCATCATATGATAGTTGAGCTACGAGATAAGATATATGTCCATTAGATAAAGTGATTATTGACTATGAGAACCTTTCAATTTAGTAGAAAATTACTTTGTATAAAAGAGCTCTCCAGAGCCAGTGACAAAGGTTACATTTCGCTCTTTTAACACACAGTAAAAGAGAATGAGGCTTCCACTAGCGTCCTATATATCAAATCATCAAACAATGGAGAAAAAATTAAGTAACAATAAAACTTTTTCCATATCTTTTCACATTCTGTCCAAAAGATAATTTCCCAAAAAAAGTGCAGTGGAAATAAAATTAGTTGAATTAGAAATTCACTGACAGTATTACTTTTCTCACCTACTACATATGTACTTTAAAGCAAGAAAATTTAACATTAGTGAAAACACAAAATTCACTGAAGTAATAAGAAATTAATACACAATTTCTGCTAAGTTAACTGTAAAAAGAAATCAGAAATGAAATTATTTCAAATAAAAGTACAAAAAGAAAGAGCCTTCACCAGTGTAAAGACCATTATGAATTATTTACTTTAAATTTTTGCCAACGTTATTACAGGAAATTATAATATGGAGGATAAATGGAACAATAAGACAATCAGATAATTGAATCTAAAAAACAGGTTTCAAGGTACTTATCACCCTGAAACTATACAATGGCGTTAAATTTAAATCCAAATTGGAATAAGCAGCAGGGAATTCTAGATATGCTTCCAAAAAAACAGACAAAACTAAGGTGTCAAAGTCCTCTTCTAACAATAGTGAATTCTTCAGCTTTTAACAATAGACATGCTAACAAATGAGGAAATTCAGTTACATTGAGCAATGCTCACATTTTACGAGCTATCCTTGCATTTTAAGTTCTCACATAAATTTTATAATTCTTTGTAGTTGAAAAGAATGGAGCTATAACCCTTCAGTATTCAGCGGGTTATATTATGTACTCTATAACTCACACCTTAGAGACACTTTTTAATGGAAAACTAGAGTGTTACTATTTTCCAAGTTTCTCTTTAAATAAAGGGTCTTTAAGTTGAGAGTGATTTTCATATTTTCTGATTTGACAGTTAGTATTTTCAAAATACTTGCATCGCTTGTTTGCACATAGAGAGCGGGTTATAATCTCTGCATAGACAAGACAACACTCAAAGCCAGAAATAAATATGAAGGCTCTTAAATTAAATTTAAATGTGTTGTAAGAAATATTTTGCACTGGAAAGGAACCACATGATAATCTTGGTTTTAACATCAAAACCGTGGGTACTATCAGAAGAAGTAAGAATTAACTGATATAAAAGAAAACAAGTATTAACTGATATAAAAGAAAACAAGTATTAGCATCATGCCATTTTTTCCAAATAGCTGATTTTTCAAATCTTTGAAAGTCATGTATTCTTACATTGATATTGGAGCTACAGCATTGCAAGTTATTCTATGCATGCTCTCATTTATGTGTTTTTAACACTGGCTCGAAGATGCATGAATATTATCAAGATTGGTTCCTAGGATTTTTTTTTTTAAACTAGCTTAATAGTCATAAGTGATATAAGTAGAATTGAAGAATGTCCATTATGTAAGCCACAACATGAAGTAGATACAGCAGATTTTTGTTTCAAAAGCATAGACATAGAGTGCTTTTTGTGTAAAAGAAACTGATGTATTGCACAGTTGCTGATCTTTAAACTAATACAGTTCTGCGAACGGGGAGTTGAGTTCACAAAAAAGACTACAGTTCACAAAAATTTACAGACAAGCTTCATGTAAATTTTAACAGGAAAGCATTAAATCTCTACCAATCTTCCACTTAAAGAACACCTCTAAGTCTTTTATTTATTTATATTTGAATATCTTCAGAGAAAATGTGAAAAAGTAAACGTTAAGAAGGTTAAAATAACCAAAAAAATTATTTTGTCCAGCAGAAAACTAAAACCTTATCTTCCAGTCTGATGTAGTTTAGCACTCAGCATTTTCATAGTGGATTTCAGCTCCAATAAGCTGATAAAATGTGTACATATAGACAACATCTCTTTTATCTAGAGATGATTTCATGAAGAAAAGTCCTGAGAAAGAACCTGAAAAGAGCAAGGCATGTGATATTTACGTCAAATGTGAAGAAAGTGATGTTTTCAACAGTTTTTGACCAGCAGACATAGATAAAGTGAAGAGTACGTGTTCTACACGTTGTCGACCCTCAAATAATGTAAACCCTTAAGTTATCAGCAAGTTAAAATTATTTTTTCATAAAAAGCTAGTTGTGTTTAGCCACTTCCACAGCAGTGACAACAATAAAACATTAAATACAGAGGACCTATCACTAGTATTTACAATATGCAGTATATTTGGTAATGTTTGTCAGAGTTCTGAGGAGGAGTGTGCAACTTGCAGTAGCAAAATCCCCGAAAGCAATGTACCATTTTTACTTTGCAGTGTGTCACACAAAAATATCAGATTTGGTAACAGACTGTTTCTGCATTTTGAGGAGGTGCACTAGTACAGTATATTTATTTCTGCACCTTACACAGCATAACACCTTTGAACATTTAGAAGATAGATAACGCAGAATTTAGCCAGACAGGTTTGGTATTGTTCTCTGAAGATGGCACAAAGTACTGTCTTCAATGAATGATGAAAGCTTTTGTTTTGTTTTATAAAAATGAAGTTCATGATTGCGGTTTGAATGCATAATTCCTTGAAATATCTTGCTCTTGACACACATTTTTCTCCACCTGAAGCAATATTTCTACCGCGGTTATTGAGGGCATTTAAACAAAAAATTTCCTACCGACATTTAAACTTGTATTGTGGGTCCCCTCAGAGTCCAGACTCAGCAGGCTTTAAACATGTAAAGGCGTTCATTCATCATCTTGGAGTACTGAAGAAGTGTTTGGGAAATGTAGGATAACTTCAGGAGTGGATTTGGTTTACCAGAGCTGAAATTACTGGCAGTTCAGCATACAATATTATTTTCTACAGCTTACGTTTTACTGTGCGTGTTTTGTCACTGTAGGTATTTTACAAACATGATCGGCATTTCAAAAATGCTGTCATCTAGTAAGTAAGGATATCTCCAGTGCAGTGAAGAAATAGAAACAAGGTATTCACTGAAATGTAAATGGACATTAAACTTAGAAGTGGCCTCCCAAAACTAAGATTGAGATGGATTACCACGACAGTGATGAAATAGAGCCTTATACATCTGTACCCAGTGTGCATCTTTTCCCTGGGTAAGCTGACAAGCTTTTCATGCAGCTAACTTCTTCAAACTGGTTTTCAGAAAAACCCCAAGCAATATGCTTCTTGTGTTACTCTGAATGTGTGACTGCTGAGCACAACTCTTAAGCAGATCATAATTTGTGCACTAATGAAGAAACGATTTTGGGCTATAGATCGTAGATTTTACAATACATCTTTTTCCAGGCCTATGAGTTATTTACAAAAAGTATTGTCTGAGACTGAGATTCGGCTCCCCAAATATCAACTTAGGAGCATTTCTGTGGGGAGGTGAAGAGCAAAGAGACAGTCAGACCTAGAGAAAAGGATAGCCCCTCACAAAGCTCAGAATATAGTAGTCAATGACAAGTTGTAAATGCAGATAACTACAATAACAGCAGAAGTAGAGTCACACCTGAGAAACAGCAAGACTTGCTGGGTGGATGGAGAAAGTCATTGCAGTTGAATAAACAAATGAAAGAATAAAAAATTTCTTTAGCAAAGAATTATTTACAATAGATAGCTGCACACTACTTATGCTACAAGAGTTATTAATGCCTAAATAGCAAATAGAATCCAGTATATGATGTGAAAGCTAGGAAATTCCCAGTGAGGAAGAGATGGTAGAATGGTGAATGGGTGAGTGAAAAAAGCAATAGAAAAATGAATAAGCTTGAAGTTTAACTACATTTAACTACATAGGAACAAATACTCTTACATATTTTACTAGATGTGCCGTATATGCTAATGCATACATCATGACAAGATGGTGGCACAGATAAAACAGAATCTGTACTCATTAAATGCACATGCCGTCTAGGACAAGACAGTCCTGTCCTTCTCTTTAACTAGAACTCTAACTGTTATGGCAAAACACAGAAGATTAAAGATACTGATGAACCCTTCACAAAACCTGATTACAGAGCATAGATGATACCAAGCACAAGGCAGAAGTTCTACAAATCTTTCTTCTGGTGGCAAGGCTGGGTAAAGTAGATCCCACCTCATCTTCCCTTCCAGGAGGTAATCCTACCCTTACTCTGCACCCTCATTTGCATCAGCAAAACTATGTGGAGGCATTCAGGTGATTCAATATGGTTAAAAATCTAGCTTGCTTTTTTTTTTTTTCACCACAGAATTACTCAGTTTAGATTGGTTGTCTGTATAGTCTCCTAAATAATTCAACTGCAAAGGTTGTTAGAGAGTAGAAATGAAAAGCTGAAGAGTTGGAACAATTTAACATTTCCATCATAAAAAAATATATATGGAACCAAGGCTTCAAATGTCATGTACAGTTTTGAAAATCAGCTGCAGATATCCAGTCAGGAAATGAAAAGATTCTACGTGAAAGCTTTATAATGAGGGAAAAAAAGAAAACCTCAAAAAAACAGTTTTCATTTCTCTAATAAAGTTTCTCATTCACTGACTGAAGACAGTGACTCTCCCTGTGATTCTTTACCATTATGACAACTAGCAGCTGAACCAAAAATTGACAGAATCCTTCACAATATTACTCTACATGACACTAGCAGCACTGTGAAATTGAGTGTGATCACAGCCTCACTCAATTCTACTGGTTCAGGGAGTTTTCAGTTTAGGTCAATTTTATCTTCAGATCCTTATGCTCTTGAATCACAGAAGTAAAGAAACAAAGATAAAGACAGTAGAATGGAAGTCTATAAAAAGGAAACAAGGGCAGAAAATTTTAGAAATTGCTAAAAGCTCTTCCTGTCCTCCAAGAACACGAGTCCACACAGCATGAAGTAAACTCTGTGCATATAAAGAGTTGTTCTCCCAGACCTGGCATAAACCCAAAGACTCCATGTATTGTTTGAGATTCAGACCCTCACCCCATGTCCTCTACAGTACATCACAAAACCTTCAAGACACAAACTTCATACCCAGCTGTGCTGGCTTTGGTTGGCATAGTTAATTCTCTTCAGAGCAGCTAGTATGAGGCTATGATGTTCTGGATTTGTGCTGAGAAGAATGTTGTTGCCAAGCAATGTTTACATTAAGCCAGGGACTTTCTCAGTTTCTCATACTGCCCCTGTTCTTCAAGCTTCTCTACAAGAGGCTGAGAAGAGACACAGCCAGGACAGCTGACCCAAACTGACCAAAAGGATATTTCATGCCATAAAATGTCATGCTCAGTATATAAGCTGGGGGAGTTGACCAAGGGGGTCTGGGTCTCAGGCTCTGGCTCACTCTCTCTCCAGCTCTGGCTTGGCACTGGTTGGTGGGTCATGAGCAGTTTTATCACTTGTGGTATTTTCCCCATTATTTTCATTCTGTAGTAGTAACTTCATTACGTATTATTAGTAGCATTGTTAGTATTCCTAGTATTGTTAGCATTATTAGTACCATTATCTTATTTAATTTCTTTTCAAGTATTAAACTGTTCTTATCTCAACCCACGAGGTTTCCTCCAATTCTCTTTCCCATTCCACTGGTGGGGGGTGGTGGTGAGTGAGCAGCTGTGTGGTGCTTAGTTGCTAACTGGGGTTAAACCACAACACTAACTTAATACTTCTTACTCCAAAGAAGAAGTAGGGTTTGGTTTTCATTTAAAAAAAAGAAAAAAAATCATTTCTCCCCTTTTTGACTAACCTCTTTTTGACAAGGTAGTATTTTAAAGCCTTCTTTAGCTGTTCTCTTTTTCATCACTCCTGCTTTTTCTTCTTTAAGTTAAAACCGATGCTCACTCCATCAGTTCGTACTAAAGAATAGCTACTTGTCATCCCCCTTGATTGCTGTAACAACTGTTGCTAGTTTGCCAATCAGTCTCAGGCAATCTCCTCTCATTCTCTTTGTGTCATTTCTTCACCAATTTTTGCATGAGAAATCAAAGAGCATATCTGAATGAATACTCACGAAGTTACAAGTATTTACTAGTGAGAATAAGGAAGGGTGGTAAAACCTAACACGTATTCTACCTGTGCCTCAGTGTTGCTAATCCTAGCTGTTGCTGAAGTAAGCCCCAACTAGCCAATCTTTATTATTAAAAAAAAAAATCTTCATGCTACAGCACTTTACAACGATCTACAATTCCTTTTCCCAGAGACGCATAAACCACAATAAATCTTTTGCAAAGTGAAGTAAAATTAATTAGTCTTGCACTTGCAAATGAACATATTTTACTTCCTGCTGCAATGGGCTAGCAATACATGTGCAGTTTAGTCTGAAAGGCAGCTAAAAATCTAATTAAGTTAACCCTAGCTTTTAAGTGAATGGACAATATCTTCTTACCCACAGTACCTACTTCACAGACTATCCTCTGCTCACATCCTATATTAGCAGTAGATTTGCTGAAATACCAGAAAAAAAGGGACAAAACTCTATTAACTATCACCTCTCTTGCTAAAGCTTGATTTTCCCTGAAACCATCAGCTAGTCCATTTCAGTTTTCATCCATGTATTTTATAGAATCATAGAATCATTTAGGTTGGAAAAGACCTTTAAGATCATCAAATCCAACCATTAACCACTGCAAAGTCCACCACTAAACCATGTCCCTAAGCACCACATTTACACACCTTTTAAATACCCCCAGGGATGGTGACTGGATCACTTCCCTGAGCAGCCTGTTCCAATGCTTGACAACACTTTACACTTTTGGTGAAGGTATTTTTCCTAATATTCAATTCAAACCTTCCCTGGTACAACTTGAGGCTATTTCCTCTTGTCCTGTAGCTCCTTACTTGGGAGAAGAGACCAACACTCATCTTGCTACAACCTCCTTTCAGGGAGTTGCAGACAACAGTAAGGTCTCCCAAGCCTACTTTTATCCAGGCTAAACAACCCCAGTTCCCTCAGACGCTCCTCACAGGACTTGTTCTCTGGACCCTTCACCAACTCCATTGCCCTTCTCTGGACAAGCTCCAGCACCTCAGTGTCCTTCTTGTAGTGAAGGGCGCAAAACTGAGCACAGTATTTGAGATGCAGCCTCACCAGTGCCAGGTACAGGGGGACTATCCCTGCCCTGGTCCTGATGGCCACTGGCCTACTTGGCCACCTGAGCACACTGCTGGCTTATATTCAGCTGCTGTCGACCAACACCCACAGGTCCTTCTCCACCGGACAGCTTTCCAGCCACTAATTGCCAAGCCCGTAGCACTGCATGAGGTTGTTGTGACCCAAGTGCAGGACCCAGCACTTGGCCTTGTTAAACATCACACAATTGGCCTCAGCCCATTGACCCAGCCTCCACATTCCTCTGCAGACCCTTACTACCCTCAAGCAGATCAACACTCCCTCACAACTTGGTGTCATCTGCAGACTTACTGAGGGTGCACTCAATCTGCTCATCCACATCATTGATAAAGATTGAATAATCATTCATAAATGACTGAAAGTGGCTTGGTCAGCACTTCTGCCAGCTCCCTCAGCACCCTTGGGTGGATCTGATCCAGTCTCATAGACTTGTGGGTGTCTAAGTGTCCAGCAGGTTGCTAAGAATTTCTCCTTGGATTATGGGGCCTTCATTCTGCTCACTGTCCCTGTTCATTCTGCTCCCTGTCCCTGTCTTCCAGACCAGGGGGCTGGGTAGCCTGAGGACAACTGGCCTTACTATTAAAGACTGAGGCAGAGAAAGCATTAAGTACCTCAGCCTTTTGTCCAGCCTTTGTCACTGTGTTACCTCCCATCTGATAAAGCATGGAGATTCTGCTTAGCCCTCTTTTTATTGTTAATGTATTTATAGAAACATTTTTAATTGTCTTTTATGGCATTATTTCAGATTTCTTTGAGGGCTAAAGACTGAATGCTGTGATGGTGTGAAATAATTCTTTTAGATTGCTGAGACATAGATCCAGATTAAGTTATAGTTGGGCTTTGGCCCTTCTAATTTTCCCCCTGCATAACCTCATAACATCCTTAGTCCTTGTGAGTTTCACACCCCGTCTTCCAAAGCTCATAAACTCTCCTTTTTTCCCTGAGTTTCAACCAAACTCTCTGTTCAGCCAGAACCCTTTCACTGTAGCAAACAGAAATCTTTAAAAATTACCTTGACAAGACTTGAATGTGGTCTTTTATTTCAGTGTAACATAAAATTAGGTTTAGTAATCTCTTCTGTCCAAGAACAATTTATACCCCTAATGATTTACAGGGGTTAGCATGTAAGTGAAACTGTACTGTATACAGTTGCTGAGGTATCACCCATCGCCAGTCAGAAATCCACCAAAATAAAAACTGGAGTTTTTTGTTTCCCAAAAGAAATATATTTAGCAGATTTTGCTTCTGATAAAAGAAGACATTTCATATCTTTTGTTACATCAAGTTGTAGTCCTAAAAATATGAGCAGGACTCATCATCAGATTAAACATGTATGTAGTGTCCACAGGAACAGGGCCTAAATGAGTTTTATCAGTCATAATGTTAGATGGTTGTCACTGCATACATCATTGCAATTTCAGATAATTTTGTTAACAGTTCAAATGATTTCATCTGAAAGCGTACATATAACGGTCAGTCTACCATAAAGTGGAATTAGCTGCCAAGATAATGTGTCTCAGAGCTGAGTTGGAGGTGTTTCAGTCCAAACTTCAACAAGCTTCACTCCTGCTATGACCTAGGGGCACTGCCCACTGTCAATTAACACATGCTTCAGCCTTCTTTCTTCCTCACCCCACTTGCTCTATAAGTGGATAAAAACGAGCTAAATCCTTGCTGGCCAGCTGCCTTACCCCAGTTATGCCCTGCTTCCTGCCCTTGGAAATGGTTGATGTTCTTCTGAACATCATTACGGCTATATCTCAGTGTTATCCTGTCCCAAGGGAGAACACGTTTACCATAAAAAGGTAGAGATCAGTGTGGGAACGGTACTTCATCCAGGACGATTTGTCACGTACCTCTTCAGAGATTAAAGTAATGTGATTTTTAACACTACTTCAAAGATGGAATAATTCCTGAATAAACAGAACTGTCAATTGCACATGTGTCTATCAGAAGGGAAGAGCAACATGACCACTTCCCTTCTTGCTTTCAAAATGCTCCTACTCTAAGTATTCCATGTGGATCAAGATCATGCACAGTGGGACGCCCACGAGGCTGTCCTCTGCAGTTCTGCCCCGTCAAACAGTCCTGATGGCCCACCCTGGAATCCAGCTAACCTTTCTTGCTTTCTCTTCCCCATGGAGGACGCAAAAGGTTCAGCTAGCAGCTCTTGCGTGCAGACAAGGCCAGGAGTAGAGAACCACCGAGTGTGTGATCCTACAGATTCCTGTAAACGGGCCGTGCATTCTGCTAGTGAAGGGAAAGCAATGGTGCTCTCCTTAGACTGCTACAAAAGACACATGGTAAACAGATTTCAGGGTGGGGGGGTTGTGGATTATTTAAGGCTTCTGCAGAAACACTTCCTATTAAACAGACAATGCTAAAAAAACGCTTGGTTTCCCAAAGTGTGTCTGCTTAGCCACAGAACTTATATTCAGTAGGATAACATTATGCTGTCATAACATTTGATTCCACTTATATTACCTCTTAATTAACACTGGAACATTTAGCAGCTATTAGAAGAGAAATTCTCAAGAGTTCTAGATTTCAGTGGAGCTCACAGGCAGACTGCCTTTAAGTACTTTATTGCAATAGTTTAAGATTAGAGATGGCAATTTGAATTAACAAAACTAATACCATCTTTGACTCATTCATGATTCTAAAGTAAAAGTATTTCCAAACACTCCATGCTGATCTTTCTATGTGCTATCGTTAAAACACTTCCCATGCTTTAAAAGAATCTGTAAATTCTTTCTTACCTTCTAATACAACGTACTGCTTGGGGTAAAAGGTACTAGACAAATTTAATCTTTAAAGTAACTTGTAAAGCACAAATTATCTCTCTTGCTAAAGTTTACTAAATAAAAGATGGGTTTTCACCCAGAAAGCATATATAGGAACATACATAGATATGTACCAGTGCTTGTCTGATACAAGACCATGCTAAACCAAGATCAGTCTTCTCTGTTTGACAAAATGTTTAGTCATCAAAATACCCCTAGCCCTAGAGGATCCATCATTCAATTGCTAAATTCATAGTCCAGAAGTAACATGTCCACATGTAAAACTTTTCATTTCTTTATGGACCTGAATGAAAGAACGCAATTTCAGAAGTATGAATGTATTTGTAACATAATCAGTCAAGTCCTGTATGAAATTATCATATTGCACAAATAAAAGCGTAATTTAATGCTTTAGTCATTCTGATAATTTGCAGACCAAGACTCTGCTAAGCCTATAGAATTAGTTTATAAATTCAATTGCTATCTTCAACACAGTAAAATGCTATTATAACATTTAAAAATATGTCAGCATCTAGGAAGCAAACATATTTTTTTAAATAACAGAAGTATTGGCTTTCAGAAGTCTGATTCAGTAACTACCACAAGTAACAATTATTATTATTTCTAGTGTAGCTAATAAATTTTCAGATACTGAATTTCATAGCCTGTTCACTTCAATGCATTAAAAATATTTTGCATCTGTTTCTTAAATATTTGTTTTACCTAGAATGATTTGTAATGTATACTGTAGCTTCAAAGTCAACCATAGGGTATTTTATTGTTATGAGAGAGGCATGTGCCCAGAAGTTGACATTCCCTCATTTAACAAGCAATATGAATATGGTAATTACAGGATTTAAGAATTTCTTCCCTCCCACACCCTCCCCTCCAGGTATTAAAACTGAATTTTCCTAGATCAAAGTTTTTGGGTTTATCCACAATGAGCTGTGAGCTTGGTAAATAGAACATTTCTAGAGGTGCTACATGTAAAACATTGGTATGTATCTTTTGGAAGTGTCAGAAGAGCAGAAAGGTACTTTCAACCTACCTACCAAGGACTTTAAATGTAACGTTAGCGTTGCAAATGTTAGGATGGAAGAAAGACTTCAAGTGGTATAATTTGGAAGCAATACAGAAGGATATTCTTAATAATGCTGGTGAATCTTCTTTCATAGATTTACCGGTAAAGAGTTGGTAAAAATCAGGGGAAAAATACGTATATGTCATAGAAGAAAGATACCTGTGTTTCATTAGGAGGGTTTTTCAAGCACCTTATCCTGGTATAATTTTAATAAAATATATGAAAAATACAAAAACACAACTCCACAAAACAGCTTTACACCATCCAGTATGTCATGGAAATCCTTTTTTAATAATCCTTCTATTTTGAAGTTTGGGTTTGGTGTTTTTTATCCTCTTTTTACACTTTTCTCACACTCCATGTTTTATCAAAGACACCCCACAAATCCAGATGTCAAAACATCAGTGTTTTGTAAATAGTTGATAACACATTCAGCTATTTACCAGCTGTGTAGGAAGACATACTTATGTTTTGGCGGAAATCTAATCTCAACATTAAACCCCATCTTCGTTCAAGCTAACATTTTTTACAAGAATTAAGGAGAAAAACTAAACCTCCATTATTCTCATTTTTAGAAACCCTAATTTGTGAAACAGAATGGAATTCAGGTTCAGAAGTCAACAACAGTGCTCATAAGAAATACTTGAATACTTTGGCATGCAAGAATAAAAAATGTGTTTGAGAAATGTACCTATAATAGTGAAAAGAGCAAGGTTGGGATACAACACAAAGATTCCGAAGTGACAACTGTAGCATCCAATGCAAGAAGAAAATAGACTAGTTTTACAATTCTGAATATAACTTCTGTGAAGCTCAGCATTTTTACTGACTTGGGAAACACACTCTAAGCCCTGGTGTTTAGACCAGCATCTCAGGAGTTCATTTCTGTATTTTTTCACCTCAAAGGAAGACAAAACAATGATGATGACGAAACTTAAGATTGACTGAATAAAGCATAGGTGTATAAGAGCCCACTTACAACTTTAACTATGTGTTGATCTCTACAGTAGTTCTTAAAATAAAATATCCTATTCAACTGATTAAATTTAACCTCCTATTTAATTCCATTTCTGGCATTTTCCTTAAGTATATGTCTTTGAGGAAGATAGTGGGAAACATTTTCTCTGCACAAAAAACATACAGCAAGCATAAGATTATACTGTTCTGCTTCTTGTTATGCCAACTTTATTACACATTACACTGGGAAAACTTTTAGAACATAATGCAACAAGTTTATGCAGTTACTCTATGAGTTTCTCATAGAACATTTTCAAGTTAGGCAACAAATAGGACAGACGTAGAGTACACAGTTTAGGAAATAAAGTCTAAACGTGCAGAAGTTGATTTCTCACTTTGTTTTTGAAGTACAGTGTTTAAACCGGTTACGTTATTACTACTGAAAAAATTACTACCTTAGATGTTCAGTTTTTAAAGGATGACAAGATGAGTGTCGTTACCCTAGCCCTGATCCAGTCTTCACAGCATGAAACAGTAACTATTTCTGATGAGTGTAAGTGGCACAAAGTGACATGAAACTCAAGTTCAATTATCAATTCAGTCAAATGATGTCAGTAAAAGATGGAAGAAGATTTCACTGGACAACATGTAAAATATTGCCTCCCCTTCGATTTGGCTTCACGCAAATTTTTCAGGTGTTCAGCTATATTTACCTATGAAAAGGAAAAACTATGAACATCCGGCCTTCACTTAGCCGATGCGCTAAAACTGTGCAGAGGCTGTCCCAGTGCTGCTGGCCAAGCTAACAACATAATTACCACAGCCCTTTCAGAAGTGCTACCATCATTGCTGTATAATTATTAAATATTCGAACACCCTATTCAGTTCCCTGGAAGAGTGGAGCTTACTATTTTAAGAAAGGCTGCCTATTTAAATGTCATTAACTATCCAATTAGTACAGTCTGCTCCTTGCTAGCTGCAGAGTACTGGGATAATCTTTTAATTGTTAACCGCTATTGAATAATTTTAGCAATTACGCTTTTATACATTCTGTGATAATTAAGACAGACTACCCCTAGAATCTCATCTTTTTTCCAGTACGTAGTGACAACCAGAAAGACAATCACTGGTGGAAGAATACGTGTGTGACCAGGGGTAGCGTTAACACCGCCGCACGCCGCCTGCAGCCCTCTGGGGAAGGCGCGCACTCGCCCGCCGCCCGGC